>NC_092252.1:7947111-7949611 GCF_036320965.1 Panulirus ornatus | reverse complement strand
CCTCTCTCTCTCTCTCTCTCTCTCTCTCTCTCTCTCTCTCTCTCTCTCTCTCTCTCTCTCTCTCTCTCTCTCTCTCTCCCTCAGAGTTACTTGGCTTCCTCTACCCTCTTCTCTCCACCCTTCCTCCTTCCTCAGGGGAAAATCCTCGCCCCCCTCCCCCCTCTCCCCTTTCCCTCCCTCCCTCCCTCCTACACCTCCCCCACACCCCCCTCCTTCTCCCCCCCCCACCCCACCCCAGGGAGTAGTAGCGGGGCAAGATGGTCATCTAGGAACAATGGGTGTCAGGGGCAGTGCCCTGAGTCGTCTGATTTATGGCACCGTATGGTTGTGGCGGCCACCGCCGCTGCCGGGAGGGAGAGAGGGAGGATGGTGGCAGCACCTCCGCCTTCAGCCCCTGCGCCTAAGACGGTAGGTACGATGCTCTTTTGAGCCCTACGATGCGGTACGATACTTTTCCTTATACGATAGTACGACCTTTTCTCGAGCGTGACGGTGCAATGCGATGCTTTTGAGGATACGACGGTGCGATCTTTTCCTAATACGACGGCACGATCATTTCTTGAGCAGGATGGTACAATGCGATGCTTTTAAGGATACAACGGTGCGATCCTTCATTGCAATACAAAGGTACAATTCTTTTTTTTGAACACGACGGTACCGTACGATTCTTTCTGGAATACGACGATACGTTTGACGGTACGTACGTCTGTTTGAGCATGAGGGTACCATGTACCATTAAACCCAACTGTGGTACAGCCGTGGTGGTGTTTCAACAGTAAGCTTCGACACTAACGTGGCAACAGTAAACACTTCAACGGTAAGGATCAACGGCAAGTTTCACAGCGATGAAGACGAATCTGTTTCAACAGGAGATTTCTGCCTACCTGTTCCTGGGATTTAACGGAGACTCTGAGAGAGAGAGAGAGAGAGAGAGAGAGAGAGAGAGAGAGAGAGAGAGAGAGAGAGAGAGAGAGAGAGAGAGAGAGAGAGATGGAAAGGAAGGAAGAAAAGGTTTAGAGAAAGAAAAGGAGGGAAATAGGATGAGGCAATAAGGAGAACGAAAAGGGGGAGAAAGAGAGAAAGAGAAAAATAATGTAGAAAACGGGAGAAACAATTAAGAAATAAGGAAGAAAACAAGAAGACGGAAGAAATCAGACGAAAGGGAAATATAAAGGAATTCAGGAAAGAAAGAAGGAGCGAAGAAAGCCATATGGAAGGGAAGGAAGAGGAGGGGGAAAAAGAAAAAAAAAATGGAATTCAGGGGGAAAAGAGGCGGGAGGAGGCAGTTAGTGTCTTAGCTTTGTAATGATATGCATGTCATTATCCTGCCTGGGGGGGAGGAGCAATTTGTACTTGTTAGGGTAATTAAGAAAGAAAATATGACACAATAACCAGAGAGAGGACCCCGACGTCTCCAAATTACAGGGTCCTGGGGGGGGGGGAGTGGTCTCAGTGCTCTCTCTCTCTCTCTCTCTCTCTCTCTCTCTCTCTCTCTCTCTCTCTCTCTCTCTCTCTCTCTCTCTCTACCAGAGGGGCCCCCGTCTTGCGTTTTTTTTTCTTTTTCTTTTTTTTTTGGAGACGGGTGCAGCCTGAGCTGCCGTTAAGATTGTATTTTTGTAGGCCAGGAGGGTTCTATCTTGCTCTCTCTCTCTCTTTTTTTTTCTTTCTTTTGAGGGAGGGAAGGATGGATGGTTTTGTCCCGTTGTTGAAGATTTCTTTGCAGGCTGAGAGGGTTCTATCATTTTGGAGGGAGGGAGGGAGGGGTGTATTTCGCTCATCGTTGAGGATTCTTGTAGGCTACGAGGGTTCTATGTCTAATTTTGGAGGGTGAAGGGTCTTTTTTTTTTTTGTTTTGTTTTTTTTGAGGGAGGTGGCGTACCTGTCTCACTGCTGAGTTTTTTTTTTTTTTTTTTTTAGGAGTTGGGAGAATGGTTTGTAGGAGGATTTTGTAGGCAGAAGATAGGAATGTCCCGTAGACGTCTGTGTCTAGCTGAAATTTAGAGGTCAGTCTTGTAGTGAGAGGAAGAGGAGTAGCTTCATTTGTAGGGAAGGTGGCATCCTTTTGTGTAGGGAGATGGAGGCTGTTTTGGAGGGGAGGGAAATACGGTGCTGATGACCAGGGAGATATGGCGCTCTTTTGTAGTGGAAGGTAAAGCTATTTCGTAGAAGGTGGGGCTGTTTTGCTGGGAGATATTGGGCTGCTCTGTAGAGGAAAAGGGTAGTGCACGTTCTTATGTACGAGGAACTAAGGCTTATTTTCTCTACAAAAGGTGAGGTGTTTTATAGGTACATGTGGAAATATCTTGTAGAAGAGGTGAGGTCATTTGGCTAGGGGTAGTTTGTAAGGTTATTGGACGGTGGTGTCGGTCGTGTGTAAACGTACGTCCAAGGGGGAGATAGAGAGACTGAGTGAGAGATAGTAAGGGAGCTTTGACAAGAGAATAGAATTCGAGATATGAGCAGGAGGCTTTAATGAGATCTTGTGTTTGTGAGTGAGTGA
>NC_092252.1:7844611-7944611 GCF_036320965.1 Panulirus ornatus | reverse complement strand
CCTCCTGGAAGCTCTTAGTGTCCTACGGATCCTGGAATTCAGTGGGTCTGGAAGGTGAGCTGTGGTTTCATTTCCATGACGTGTGTACATCAGGGGGTTTACGAGCCCCCTCACAGCAGGAGGCAGAGGCGAGTACTGAGAGGGGGGTAGGGAGCCCTGTGAACGAGCGGATGGCCTACTGCTAAGGCTGCTTGTTGAGGAAGGACGATGACGGAGCGGTCGGCAGGAGGAGGGAGGGAGAGAGAGAGAGAGAGAGAGAGAGAGAGAGAGAGAGAGAGAGAGAGAGAGAGAGAGAGAGAGAGAGAGAGAGAGAGAATAACGGCGTGGTGAGAGAGGTGCTGGATGGGGAGATGTGATAAGCGGGTGTGATGCGGATTGCGTAAAACGGCAAGACGCCTGAAGGAGGCGAAGGTACCGTATGGTGGCGTGGTAAGAGAGACACTCCTGAAGGAGGGGAAAGGTCCTGTCTGATTGTGTGCTGAGAAAGACTCCTGAAGGAGGGAAAGGTCTTGTATGATGGTGTGGTGAGAGAGAAGACTCCTGAAGGAGGAGAAGGCCTTCTCTGAGGGTGTGGATAGAAGGAGCCTTTCTGACGGCATGGCATGAGGGATAACCTAGAAGGACTATCTCTAAAGCCATGTTAAGGGGACGGCACGACCCACTTGGACTGATTAAAAGAAAAAAAGACCCTTGCTGATGGCATGGTAAGACAGACCCACCTGAATGGGAGCAAACCCTTCTCTGACGACCTGAAATAAAGGTCCGTGTATAGAAAGACCCCTTCTCTTGATGTGCCACTGTTGACAAGGACGACCTGAACAGGAAGACCCTCCCTTGAAGAAGTTCATCTCGCTCCGTGCGACCAAAAACATCAGACAGTATCAAGAGCAGCCAATGAGCAGCCACGAAGAAGGTTCGCCAGACCAGAGGAGGCGGAGATGAATCTTGAGATCGGTCGGCTGAGAAAGATTCAGAATCTGATGTGCTGAGGAGATTTAATCCTTTGAGATCATTTCAATCCTCTTGAGAGAGAGAAAAAAAATGAAGATCTGAAAGATAATTTACTGAGGGAGTTAGCATTCGGAGACCTTCGCCGGCGGGAAAAAAAGAGAAAAATCCTGATTGGTTGGAGGATTCGAGTCTCTCGAACGTGATTGGCTGGCTAAAAGGAACTTCAGATCTGACTGAGCCAGATACCTGACAGCCCTGGACGCTGAGTGGCTCACTGAAAAAGGTCTCAGATGCTGATTGGTGGGGGGACATGGACCCGCAGGAGCTAACAAGGTACTGACGAAGGCATTGGAAGCTGGATCCGTTTTTCTTGAAGCTCTATAGTTGACCACGATTCCAGATGTATATAGTTGTATGTAAACAATTATGAGTTCCACGATTTAGATGATTTCGGATGTACTTATTAATATTTTGAGCTTGTTTAGAGAAATAATGATATGGCAATTTATAGGTTAATTCGGAAAGTAGAAACTAATTGGTTGTCTGTAAAAGCCATTTTTTTTTTTTTTTTTAGATGATTTAGATCCTGTCTAATGTGTCAATACCACGTCGTGACTGGAGAGAGGCTTTCTTAACGCTGCCTATATGGGATGATCATGTACACATCCCTTAAAATAATCTGTATATGGATTAAGGACGTGTTTGAGTGATTTGAGAGACTGTGTTTACGTGCCCGATCTTCCCCATTGAACTGGGCGCGGAGATAATGCTGATAGATAGACTACTAGATAGACATAGATAGATTAACCTCTTCTTGATTGATAGACGGAGGAAACAAACAGACAAAAATTTTTTTTGAGTAGCTAAACAGTCGGGAGACACCTCGTCCCTTAGCTGATCCCTCTAATTCACTTCGACATTACAGAAGATTAAAAAGAAATCGTATTGCTAATTGACTGTGAAATTTAGCTTCTGGAAGATTAAGCAGACTAGAACAAGAGACTTCGCCTCCTCACCTGATCAGCTGCGCACAAAGAATCGGTTAAGTTTTTATATCAAAGCTTCACCCCTCTCTACCCCCGTAATTGACGGAGCGAAGAAAATGCTAAATGGCTTAAGAGAGTGAATGAAATGATACGAGAGAGAGAGAGAGAGAGAGAGAGAGAGAGAGAGAGAGAGAGAGAGAGAGAGAGAGAGAGAGAGAGAGAGAGAGAGAGAGGAGGTAAGGGGTTGGTTTGGTTGAGGATCTGAAGCACTGTTGGTTTGAACACTCGAAGCGTAGATTGGGTTTTTGGTATAATGGGCGAGATTGTGATTGAAGTTTGGATTTCGCTGGAATCTGAGATGAGGACTGATTGGGTTTGATTAGCGTTGAGATTGGGACTAAGTAGGTTGACCCGAATTGATGAGATAGGGGGACTCAGTGGTTGGTCAGTATTGAGATGTGGACTAAATCGTTGACCAGTATTGAGCTAGGGACTAAGTCGTTGATCAGTATTGAGTAGGGGACTAAGTTGTCGATCAATATTGAGCTGGGGACTAAAACGTTGACCAGTATTGAGCTGGGGACTAAGTCGTTGACCACTTGAGCTGGGGACTAAGTCGTTGACCACTTGAGCTGGGGGCTAAGTCGTTGACCAATATTGAGCTGGGGACTAATGATTGGCCGATAAACATTCAGACAGGGTTCATGAAAACGGGAGTCGGGATCATCAGGTCGTGAAAATGAGATTGGAAGGGATTGGTTGTCCCAAAAGGTTAATGTGATTGGCTGAAACCTGGTGACGTAGATTAGCCACTCATTAGTTCTCCAGTCGGGGGAGAACCCTCATCAAAGGCCGAATCCTTATGGAAAGGACAACCAATTATATTCACCGAATGGTAGAAAAAAAAAAAAAAGGGAAATGAAGAAGGGGAAAAAATAATATGATCTTGATTAACAGCAGTCCAATTCGGCTTCCTTAAGTCCAGTTAGTTGTTAAGTTTCAGAACGAGAGAGAGAGAGAGAGAGAGAGAGAGAGAGAGAGAGAGAGAGAGAGAGAGGGGGGGGGGGGGGGGGAGAATTAAGACGCAGAAGACAAACACTGATCAAGATGGCAACATCTGTCACCATAAATAAGACTATATGGCAACACGACGTCCCAACGCGCCCGCCCATTGGCCAAAAAAACCCCCCCAAAAAACCACCACACCGACAGTTTGAACGATGACGGTTGGGCAGGGTTTAATGATACTTAGATTAATTGGCTCATTACTGTCGGAGGAGAGGTTAATGCACCGTAATCTTCACAGTGTCTCATTTGACTATTACGTTAGTGGTGATTGGCTTAGAGATCTGGAGTACTTAGAAGTGATTGGCTTATCAACAAGACACTGAAAATCATTTGGTGGAAACTTTAAAGTCTCACGGAATGTGATCAGTCAACTTGTAAATAAAATGAATCCTAATCAACCAATCTAAATGTTGTCTACGAGAAATGATGATTGGTCGAATCACTGGAACATCAATTAGCTAGTGTAAATAACGTGATTAGTGATAGATCGATAGACAGGGATCCATTGCCAAGACTGACGGTGATTTAGGTGATTCATGTCTGCAATAACGGCAATGTTGGAAGTTATTTTGTGACATTTTTGAATAGCAAGAGCTGTAACTTTTTTATATTACGGGTCCACGAAGGGTTTAATACTGATTGGATGATACTAAATGATAGTAACTTCAAAGGCGATTCTCGTTGCCTTTTAAACACTCATGGAATCAGCTTAGAATATTCTCTTTGACCAATATGGATTTCCGTATGATAAGAATGTTACCCACGTATTTCCTACGTGTCGTAGAGAGCGGCCACAGAGGGCGGGACCAAGGGGTTGGAAACCCTCCCATCAGGAAGCTAATTTAGAGATGTTCAATGCTCATCCTCTTCTCGAAGTCTCAGGCTTGGGTGTCGTAATGTGACTGGTTGTAACCAAGATAAAAAGGAAGAGATAAGTCGTATATCTGAGGAGAGAGGCCTGGATGTTGTATCTCTGAGCGACAAGACTGGCTTGGGAATGTCACAAAAGTAAAGTCAATAGTTAGTTAGTGTGAGGGCGAGAGCTAAAGAAGGGGGAGCACTGCTGCTAAAGCAGGAGTTGTGGGTATGTGTGACAGAGTGTGAAGAAAGAAGGACAATCCTGATGTGGGTAGAAATGAAGGTAGATTACGAGAGGTGAGTGATCATCAGTGCTTATGCACCTGAATAGGAGAGAATTAACTAACAGTATCCCACAAGGGTCGGTGTTTGTTCCTTTGTTTTTTTTTTTCCACACTTACGTAAATGCTCTTGAATCGCTCCAATTCCATCAAGTTGCTGGAGTAATATAGATGACATGACAGACGTAGAGAATTGTAAAAAGATCCAGATATATTCCAATATGGGCTTGAAGTAAGGTTGATGAGATTCAGTCGGATTCAATAGAAGGTAATGAAAATAGGGAAAGGGAATGGTAAGCCATTCTTCGGTTATCCATTGGGAGGCGCCATATTAAAGGATTCCCTACCCTAAAAGGATCTGGGAATAGATATCCTACGTACCCAACCTTCAGAAAACCTCATAGGTGGTGGATCCTCGGAGAAGGAAGTTCTCTGCAACCAAGTATTGAGATCGAATTCGTTTATTGACCAAAGACATTTTGAAGGGAATTCGTACGTTTTGTAATTGACTGAAATTAGGGCACATGTTGCCTTTTGCATTGCCATCGTAACTGCAAAAACGTAAAATGTTTGTGGGAAAGCTCCTGCGAACACCAAAAAAAAATAAGATAGACTTGAAAGACATGATTGATAAGAACAGAGGAAACGTGAAACGAAAGGAGGAATAGGAGTAAATGAAATTTGATATTCTTTTTCAGCATTATCAATAGCTGGAATGTAGTTAATACGGGAAATTCACTGCACTAAAGAAGCAGTATAAGACTCAGATACTAATTAACGTAAGTACTATATACAAGATATTCACACATTACTTTTTGGCAAACACAAAGGAGGATGTTGGGTATAGCTAAGTGAACATTTAGGTAACTACATATATAATATTGGAGATCGGGAATCACTAAAAGGAACTCGTTAGATGCAGGTAAGTAGTTAGATGAATTAGATTATTAATCACACACACACACACACACACACACACACACACACACACACACACACACACCAGTACCTCCAGCAGGCTAGCCTTCCGTGGCAACGATACCGCTTACGGATCCTCCCGTTAACCAGCGGGGGTTCTCCCATGGTGAATCTCCACCAAACACGCAGTTGTGGCGGCCTTCCCAAACCTCTTCCCATACCTCTCTCTTCCTGACTACTCTTGCTTCCTCATCATCCATTCTCCTTCCCTCCCTCTACACCCTCCCAACCTCTCCTTGCAGTCATGTCTACGTCCCCTCAACCCTCCTTGATTTATTCCTTTTCTTCAACGTCCAAGTTCGACGTAACTCTGCGTCTCCCACGACCTAGTGCTCCCGTCCTTGTTCCTCACACGTTACCCGGTGCTGTCTCTCGCTGTCCACACCCACCCACGCCCACTACGAATACCCACGTCTATCCACACGTACGTCCATACCCACCCACGTCTACTACCGCACCTATCCACTCTGCTCCCCACATCCACCCAGGTCCTGCCTGAGTGGTCCCACATCCCTCGCCTGCCGTTTCCTGGCTGCTCCTCCTCAGCCACCACTTCCCCAGGACCACCTGGTGTACCAAGGGTCGTGTGGACAGGTCGCAACCATTGTGATGATAGCAGGTCCCTCACTCTACTCTCATCCTCACCTCAGCGGGCCTTGTGTTGCTCCCCCCTCAGTGTGTGTGAGGTGTCTTGGTTATCGCACTACGCTCTCTGATACCTCATCCTCCACGTCCTCCCCATCCCCGCGCAGTTTGCCGTTCGTATGATGTCTGTTGTGATATAGTTCAGCCATAACATCACCTCTAATTCTCGTTCGAGGTTCCCATTTTCTACAGGAGCAAGCATGAGTTCCATCATTATTTAAGTGCACTTATCCTTCACACTAATCCGAACGCCTTCACTATAGCCTTCAATACATTCTTCACATCTTTCCCATTTGTTTTTACATCCACTCGAACCCTGCTTTCCTACGGTCTGCAAACTGTGTGCCGATTCCCCAATAGCACGGTATCATCTGCATACACATCAATATTCGTCTTAAAAAAAAAAAAATTGTTTCCATCGTAAGCGAAAGAGGAAAAGGCACATTGCGCATTTCTCAGACATTTCTGTTCAACCTCGACGACAACTTCGGCATTTGCAACCGAGGAGAAATTTTAGTACGGAAAGCGATTTTCAACTCCCGACAGAAATAACTTTAAAGAGGCCGAGCGAACTTTCGTCGGTTCCGCCAGAACGATTTTAGACTGTGTGCTGGAACTGCCATGGTGCTGGAACTGCCATGGTGCTGGAACTGCCGTCGAGGTGCTGGAACTGCCATGGTGCTGGAACTGCCGTCGAGGTGCTGGAACTGCCGTCATGGTGCTGGAACTGCCGTCGAGGTGCTGGAACTGCCGTCGAGGTGCTGGAACTGCCGTCGAGTACTGGAACTGCCGTCGAGGTGCTGGAACTGCCGTCATGGTGCTGGAGCTGCCGTCGAGGTGCTGGAACTGCCGTCGAGGTGCTGGAACTGCCGTCGAGGTGCTGGAACTGCCGTCATGGTGCTGGAACTGCCGTCGAGGTGCTGGAACTGCCGTCGAGGTGCTGGAACTGCCGTCATGGTGCTGGAACTGCCGTCATGGTGCTGGAACTGCCGTCATGGTGCTGGAGCTGCCGTCGAGGTGCTGGAACTGCCGTCATGGTGCTGGAACTGCCGTCGAGGTGCTGGAACTGCCGTCGTGGTGGCTCACCAGACGCAAGCAATGATACCTTGCTACAAGGTGACGCTTGTTTCGGATAATCGAAAACCCCGAATAATAAGAATTGGTAATTGCGGTAACTCAAAGCGTTTATGGATACTCGGACAATTCGAGAGGGTAATTGCAATAACTGGATGAATGTTCGGATGATTTAGAGAACCGGATTTGGGTGATAACAGCCATATCACGATGGGTATTCGGATGACAAAGACCGGACTTGTTTAACCAGACAAATGGCAATGGTATATAGGTTGGGCTACAGTCCCTCCCATATAGGGGGGGTTCGGAGCTTTGGATCCTCTCACCTGCGAGGGGTCGGGGCCGCGGATCCTCCCCTCTGCGAGGGTCGGGGCTTCGGATCCTCCCACATGGAGGGCTCGAGGCTTTAGATCTTCCCATCCCAGGGGTTTTCGAGACATCGAAGCCTCAGCGTCGTTTTCATTCAGTCTTGTGTGTCATGATACACGTGTGCATGTTTGAAGGCAAAGAACCCAAAAAATATGGAGAAATAAGTAAAAAAGGTAAGAAAAAACTACAGTAAAGCTGTCGGAAGCATATGAGAATAAGCATAAAGTACGAAAATGATAACAATTTAATCGAAAAGCTGAGGAAAAGGAAACTAAATATAACTACGAACCAGAAAAGCGAGTCAAACGACTGCCAGAGCCACACTGTGTTTGAAGACAGAGGAGCTGGTCAGTACTCTGGACAGAATGGATGTTTGGCTGGACTTGAAATGGAGAGGTGGAGAATGTCTTCACTTGTCACGAAGAAGATGATGATGATGATGATGATGATGATGAAGGTGATGTTGATGAAGATGATGAAGAAGAAGATGATGATGATGTTGATGAAGAAGAAGAAGAAGAAGAAGAAGAAGAAGAAGAAGATGATGATGATGAAGAAGATGATGATGAAGAAGAAGAAAAAGAAGATGATGATGAAGAAGAAGAAGAAGATGATGATGATGATGATGATGATGATGATGAAAAAGAAGAAGAAGATGATTTTGATGAAGAAGAAGAAGAAGAAGAAGATGATGATGATGAAGAAGAAGAAGAAGAAGAAGAAGAAGAAGAAGAAGAAGATGATGATGATGATGATGATGATGATGATGATGAAGAAGAAGAAGAAGAAGAAGTCTCCGGTTGTCACAGAGGATGAGAGTGTTACGGTAGGAGACCAGAACCTTGTTTATTGGTCTGTCATCCCCATTGTTTGTAGGTTAGCTGCCTCGTTAGCCTCGTTAATTGGTCTGTCATCTACTTTGTTTCCCCTCGTTAATTAGTCTTTCTTGTGATTTGTTTGCTTCGTTGATCAGTCTTCAAATTCATTTCGCTGTTCTGTCTTCAGCCTTGTTCGTTTTGTTTACTGGTCTGGCTTCAAATTTCTTTACTATGTTTACTGGTCTGTCTTCAGGCTTGTTTCCTTTCTTTACAGGCCTGTCTTCACCCTTGTTTGCATTGTTTACTTGTCTATCTTCGCCAAACTTAACATAAGCTCTCATGACTCACAAGGAAGCATTCTGTGGGGTCACTGTTTAAAATGAAAAGAATAAAATCACTGTTGCATCGTTCGTCTGGCAGCGGAGTCCCATCGTGCCCACTGTCGTTCGTCTGGCAGTCCCATCGTGCCCGTCGGCCGTCAGTCGGCCCGCTGCCAATTGCTAGGCTCAAATCGTCGTGTGGTAGTTAAGCGACTATCGTTAGTTTATCTCCCATATCTATTGCCCATCAGGCTTTACCTGTGAACTCCCCCTGAAACGATGATCAATTCTAGGTTCATCTGGGATGGATTTCAAACCCTGTATCACGTTTTCTATTGAATGTTTCTGCAGTTGCTTCCATCCATATACCTCTTCTCTCTCTCTCTCTCTCTCTCTCTCTCTCTCTCTCTCTCTCTCTCTCTCTCTCTCTCTCTCTCTCTCTCTCTCTCTCTCTCTCTCTCTCTAACTGGTATGATAGATAGCCTTTTAGAGAGAGAGAGAGAGAGAGAGAGAGAGAGAGAAACTGCCGCTGACCCCCTTCTCCCGTGGTGACCCATACGCCAGGGTGGGAGGTGAAAGGGGTAGTGTTCCCTCAAGCGCCCCTTTTCCTGGAGAGGCCAAAGGTCGACTTGGCTCTCATGAGCTGGAGGATGAATGACACGCCAAATGACCCCATTCTTTCTCCGTCTCAGGTCAAGGCGTTTTACCTCATGAGACTTTTGGCGTTCTTGCTTGTTACGAAAGGGTCAAGTTGTCGTTTTGGTAGGTCAAGGAGTCTTTCGAGTCCTACATAGAAGGTCGAGTCGATTGAAACCACCGGAAATTGAAAGAGGTGTTGACCCTCCGTGACGTCATTGAGTACGAGAAGGGTAACATGTACCGAAGGGTCAAAGGTCACAGGATATTTTCGGTGTACTAAAAGGTTAAAGTGTGTGTTTAGGTGTTTTTTGGATAGGGATTAGAGTGTCAAAGAGGTCAAGAGGGGTCAATTTTTTGCAAGTGAGGTCATGTGTGTCAGGTGAATGTTTCCTTGGAGTGTGTGTGTGTGTGTGTGTGTGTGTGTGTGTGTGTGTGTGTGTGTGTGTGTGTGTGTGTGTGTGTGTGTGTCCCCTCCCTGCGCCACCTGAGTATGTTCGTGTGTGCGTTCCTTGAGTGTACAGTAACCATCCCTCGACCCATTACGCCCCAGCGTTATAAATACCAATAATTCTCAACGTCTCCCCATTGCAAGGTAATCCCGTAGTCCACGATAATTACATTATAATTACCCTGGATTAAATAAGAATAATCAGAGCAAGTGATATTATAAGTGACGGTGAAGCTAAAGCGGCCATGAGTGGCGTGTTGAAGGTGACGGGGCTAATTACAGCTTAATTACCCAACCAGGTTGTTATGACCCCCCCCCTTCTCCTCCCGGGGGGTGTGAACTGCCGGTGGGCTGGGTGGGGAGTACGGGGTAGAGAGGGTGCCCCGAGGTGGGCGGGAGGGACAACTGTGTATTGTGCGGGGGTGAGGGGGAGCTGTGTTGTCGGTGTGAGGGGGGGAGATGTGTTATAGGCACAACTGTGTGTTGCATACAAGACAGCAGTATGTATATATATATATATATATATATATATATATATATATATATATATATATATATATATATATATATATATATATTACTTCCTATGTGCGGGTGTGTATACATCTATCTACTCATTTATCAATCTGTTATTACCTTCTCTGTATCATATATCATCTATTAGTCACATATCCTAATAGTCGAGACTGAACACAAACGCGAATCTTTGAATATTTGTATAAATATTTATGGCGTTTCTTTGACACATGTCTTCTTAGTCTATGGCGTTGATGTTCTGTTACTTGTAATCCTCGCGAGACTGTCTGTCGTCCACGTCAGGTAGACCACAATGTCTTCGTCACGTCAGAACGTAGATACATAGTTTCTTAAGCCCCCTACAAATACCAGAGGACGTTCCTTGGATGCCAGTACACAGTAGAGTTCCCTGGTGCCCGGTACTTAAAATGCGCCCCAGTACCATTACATCAACCATCACCCAGTTCCGCGCACTGGCGCAGTGGGGTCGAGTATACCATGCGTTCGGTCGTAGTAATTTCTTCGTTCGTGTTGTAGACGAGAGCGAGAGAGACGGTCTCGATCGGATCTCTGAGAGGACGACTTCTTCCACCAGACTCCTCCTGCAGGCGATGTGAGCTCACGCCGAGAGCCGGGGTGTGCTCTCCTTCGGCGAGGCTGGATCGCCGTCACTAGACACAAGAAGGTCTTCCTCGAGGGTCCTAAGAAGTCGATCATTTCCTTGCTCCTTCGTGAAGCGCAACCTTGAAGTTGTGGATATATATATATATATATATATATATATATATATATATATATATATATATATATATATATATATATATATATATATATATATATATATATCCCATAACTTTCCTATAATTGTTTCGAGATGAACACGAGAGATAATCCTACATAATCCGCCAGGAAAATCCCACAATCCGCTCCGCATTTTCCCACCGCAACCTGACCCTTCCTTTAGATGTTCTGACATCTTTCCTCAGGAAAAAGACAACAATGAATTCTTTTAGGGTATTTCTAGCGTCTCTTTAGGGTATAAGTAAGAGAAGTGATTACAATATGTGGCCGGGGTTTTAAGCCACATTTCCTCTCTTGTAAATTCCTAATTGCACATGAAATGGCGAATAAATTCTTATGCTTCGTATATCAGGAAAACGGAGGGTGGAAAGTCTTGTGGGTTTTAAATAGATGCGTTTTGTAAAATGTGCGGGAGAAGCGATGTGTGGTAGGTTAAAGGGAGTCTACTCCCTGATCGTTGTTTACGTATAATCAGCTGATAGTATCAGCTGATCACAGCAGGTGATGTACCAGCTGACCTGAAAGGGCAGAACACACACACACACACACACACACACACACACACACGCTCGCACACAAAATACAGAGGTGGTAATACAGAGATGAGAAAGAAACAGCAAAAAAAAAAAAAGATGGAAGAAAAGCTTTGAAAAAAAAAAAAAATGTTAGAAACAGGCGAGTGATACCAAGATTAGCGTTATTCGAGGGAAGCAAGCGAGTTATGAGGAAGATTAATCCCGCTAAAATACATAAGACGTACAGTATTTCACTCGCTTCTTCTGGAGGAATTATTTAACAGAATACAGAAGCAGCCAGGATGTGGGTTATGTGAGAGTAGGGGAGGTTAAGGGATGGCCAGGAAGAGACGGACAGACAGACACAGTTACAAACGAACAGATAGACAAAACGATAAAAAAGACAGAGTAATAGACGGAGGAAAAGTACAAAAGCTTAGAGAGAGAGAGAGAGAGAGAGATGAGGATGGAGGGAACGTGCAATCGTAGAGAATAACACTAAGAAAAAAAGGGAAAGACTGACTGACACAGATGAAGACTCGAAAGATTAATGAGAGGGAGCCAGAGCGACGCGAGAGAAAGTGTCTTGAATTACCCTCCCCCCCCTCCCCCTCCACCCCCCGCCACGGCAGAAACAGATGCACGGGATACGTCATGCAAATATGCCAGCGACGGGAAAACCGACGACAGGAGACAGACACACAGACGAGACAGGCAGGCAAGCCAGGCAGCAGACGGATATTCAAGAACCGGAGGAAACGTGGTAAAAGTCGCTGGCGAGAGAGTTGACGGGCAGTGTGGCAGGGAGGGATCAACAGACAGGCTGGAGAGGAGGAGTGGGAGGCGGTGGCAGGGGCTGGGGCACCTCCCTCCCTCCCTCCTCCGCCTGGGACGAGATAGGAGGTGCAATAATTCCAGCAGTGATGTCTGGGAGCACGTGCTATCGGCGGATCTGTCAATGATCCATGCAGGTTTGGAATTATCAATACACACCGCCCCGCTTGCAGAAGTGAAGTGGAGTGAGGGAGGGGGGAAAGGACTGGGTTTTGGGGCGAGAGGGAAGTGGGGGATGGGTCCTGGAGTCCGCTTCATTTTCCAGGGGGGAAGAGACAAATGGTCGCACCTTCTTTCTTTTCCACGGAGCTCATTTTTCCCCTTCCAGTTTATCCCCTTTTGCGCCCCGGTGAGTGAATTAAAGAGGGTAAAGTTCTTGTGATTTTTCAGTGGAGTGCGAGACTACGATGGTGCATAAGTCGAGTGTTCTTTGACAAACGTAAAGGATTATTTTTTCTCCTTGACTGAGATTTGGTTGATATTTTACACACACACACACACACACACACACACACACACACATACATACATATATATATATATATATATATATATATATATATATATATATATATATATATATATATATATATATATATATATATATATATCCAGTTTTCTTTAAACATATGTAGATCTTTTGCTTAGCGTAGTTTGAAAGGGTGGATGGAGGAGGGTAAAGAGGAGTGTAAGCCTTAGGTGGCTGTAATACTACTTGTTTAACTATGAATCTGCCACAAAGTATCATTCTGGTCGTAGTTTATATCAGACATTAAGATCAGTGTTCTTTGGTTGTGTATATCATAACAATATCTAATCATAGTCAAGGCAATTTTCTACTCTATACCTCCTACGTGTCCAGCACAAAATGCTTTTCTCTTAATATTAAAGGGAAAAATTCAAGACCTCTGAAATGTTTTTGATATATATATATATATATATATATATATATATATATATATATATATATATATATATATAGCAGAAGCTCTGCTATCACGGTCCCTTGAGACAGGCTTCACTAAGCGGAGGCGGAGGGTAAACAAGGCTAGGTCTGGGGGAATTCCTCACTCAACTTTCTTGTGTTTTATTTGGGGTCTTATCACAGGTGCCCGGGAGGGAGGGAGAGACATGTTGCTTCCAGGAGGCCCCCAGAGCTCACGAGGAGGGTTGGCATGCCTGTGTCTGGCTGATGGATAGATGCCGTGAGTACAGCGATGCCGATCTACGTTAACTTAGTCAGAATTCTGTTCGTCTGTACAAAATTCATGTGTGACCTTACTCCCTCTTGTTTTCCACTTCCTCCGGGACTCTCAACATCATTTCTCTTCTTCCCATTTCACTTTATCTTTTTTTCTCTCTGTTTTTATATATTTTATTCCAAGGCTTTTAGCCTCGATGTGGG
This sequence comes from Panulirus ornatus, assembly GCF_036320965.1. Lineage (NCBI taxonomy): Eukaryota > Metazoa > Arthropoda > Malacostraca > Decapoda > Palinuridae > Panulirus > Panulirus ornatus. Next base: position 7,931,105 of record NC_092252.1, on the reverse strand, counting down.
GTTTTTGTTCATGGTTGGAGTTCACGACATAGAAAACGTGAGTTCTTGTTTTGCTTCAGTAGGTGGGGTCAACTAAGACTTTGTCCTCTCGTTACTCAGTCGCCTGGAGGAGGAGGAGGAGCAGGAGCAGGAGGAGGGGGAGGGATTCGAACACATGTAGGTGTACTGGGGACTCTGAATGCGAGTTTAATTTGTGTCTACTGTCGTCCGCGTGAACAGCTAATTGAGAATACCAGGTGAGGTTAAGTTGGGCCAGAGCTTGTTACCATCTGCACGACTTTGTGCCTCTTGATTACGACGGCACGACCCTTGAGTACGATGGTACGACCCTTGAGCACGACGGTGTGACCCTTGAGCACGACGGTATGACCCTTGGGTACGACGGTACGACCCTTGAGCACGACGGTACGATTCTTGAGTAGGACGGGACAATCATTAAGCACGACGGTACGACCTTCAGCACGACGGTACGTCCTTTAAGCACGATGGTACGACCCTTGAGCACGACGGTACGACCCTTGAGCGCCTTAGTAACGTCCTTGACGAAGACGGTACGACCCTTGGATGAGATAGCCTGGCCTTTGACCTGACGTGTGTGTGTGTGTGACCTGACGTGTGTGGGTGTGTGTGTGTGTGTGTGTGTGTGTGTGTGTGTGTGTGTGTGTGTGTGTGTGTGTGCGTGTTTCTTCCGTCATGTTCTCTACAACACATCAAACCCCTTAGAGGTGATTCAATCGGTGAATACATGTTCTGTACGCGTGGAGAACACAGCTGACCGATTCCTAGATATGTTGTGAGAAATTCAGACTCACAAATCTCTTTATCACAACTCATAATCAGTATGAGAACCGTGTAACCCCATGACACCCTTCTGGGGTTCCCACAGCTCCGAGGTTGCCCCGCAATCAGTATCAGGGAAATGATGGACTCCTTTGGCAATGAGAAACTTCATCAAAAAGTTTTCGTACTTCTCTTCGTCCACTGACAGCGACGGAACCTCGCCATTGGAGACTTTATCTCCCTTGCGATGTAACCTCTTGCAGGCAGAGTCCGGTAACACCGCCAAGAAAGATATCAAAAGTAATGACTCGTTACCCAACCGTAAATAACCCCGAGCTGGTATATTGTTGCTATTCATCTTTATATCACATTTATCTACGCTACTTTTAGCAATACTGAGGGATCCATTGGCCTCTCCCTCCCCATCTCCGTCCATCATGGTCAATAGACGGGCAAAACCTCCTTTGTTCGTCATTTGCTTTCGAGCCATTTGCGCGGCCGGGGAGATCACGAGGGTGGGGGGGGGGGGGGTGCTCATAAAGGAGGGATCAGATCGTGTTTGTGCCTCGGCGAGACACCATCCTTCGACCTGAATGTATGTATGCCAGATAAAGATGGCGGGCGCTCCAGGGGAGATGGAGAATCATTTTTTTTATCTTTTTTTTTTTTTTTGGGGGGGGAAGGGTGTTTATTCTTATCGCTCGCGCTAATAGAATTCCTCGGGGTAAATAAATGCGGTCATTTAAGGGGAGAGAGAGAGAGAGAGAGAGAGAGAGAGAGAGAGAGAGAGAGAGAGAGAGAGAGAGAGAGAGAGAGAGAGAGAGAGAGAGAGACGTAAACCAGTTCACTGGGTCTAGTTCATGTGCGTCCGGGTCGCGTCCAGTTGGAATACGTCACAGCTAACGATAGATAAGGATGAACGAAATAGATAACTGGGGGTCGGTCCAGAATCTACCTCTACTGAACGGTTGGGTCGTGCGTGGGCCGACGACACAGCAACGGAGCCAACGGCGCTCCAGCTGAGCCGGAGGGAAGAGCAACAGAGGAGCAGTAACAGATGATGTAGTGTCGACCACCACCACCATCACCACCACTGTCCCCACCATCACCACCATCACCAACACCACCATCACTATCACCAACACCAACAAACTATCTCCACCCGCAGACAGCCAAGCCACCCGAACGCCATCACCAACACCACAACTCTCTCTCCAACCACAGACAGCCAAGCCACCCCAACAGCGCCACCACCACCAACATACAAACACCCCGCCTAGCTATAGGAAAACAAAGATGGAGTGCTGCCACGGTGCTTGGCGGGATTTCCTCTTGCATTCCCGATCATTAAGAGGGAGACACCACTGGGGAGGTTGTCCACAGCACTCGTCGCTCCCATGATGGATCACCGGGCCTTTCGGGGAGAGAGAGGGAGAGGGGAGGCGGCGGAGAGGGTTAAGGGGAAGGGGGTAGAGGGGTGGGAGCAACGGGGAAGAGAGGGGGTGCCTGGTTTTAGGCCAGCTTGGGCCTACAGGGGACTGCGGCTAGGTAGTGTATGGCGATAGGATTTAGTGGCCTTGGGTTATTAGGGTGGAAGGCCAGGAACATAAACCCCCTGTGGGTAAGGGAGAGGTGAGGAGGGAGGGAGGGATCAGAGGTAGGAATTCAGGGCCTGTAGGACCTAGGGCTAAAGGGATCTGGACCTCAGGGGGCGTGTGTGAACACGTGGGGAGAGAGAGAGAGAGAGAGAGAGAGAGAGAGAGAGAGAGAGAGAGAGAGAGAGAGAGAGAGAGAGACTCATACCCTGAGGGCCTCAGGGTTAAGGGGACCTGCATCAGAGGAGCTAGAGATTAAGCATCTTGGAGACCTGAAGTACGCAGGTAGTGCTCAGGGACCTGGGATGAAGTAGCTGTGGCTAGGAAGACGTGGGCCGGGTGGAGTCAGGGTTAAGGGCTTGCGGTTAGAGGCTATGAAGATGAAGGATAAGACGCCCCTGAACCTAGGATACCTAAGGCATCCCTGAAACGTCCCTGAAGCGAAGGGCCTCAAGCCTAGACACGCTGAGTTATTGTGCTACTGAAAGAGGTAAAAAAAAAATAGTATCAAAAACAAAAGTGTTGAAAAGGGGAGATATCAAGAGAGAGAGAGAGAGAGAGAGAGAGAGAGAGAGAGAGAGAGAGAGAGAGAGAGAGAGAGAGAGAGAGAGAGAGAAGGGGTGGGGAAAGAAAAGGTGGTAAAGTAGAAATTTTAAGAGAGGCGTCGGTAAAGATGTTGATAGTGAAGAAGAGGAGGAGGTGAAGGGGTAAGAGGGTTCAGACGGAGACACGTTTTTGATGAATGATTATTTTGAGCTGAGCTCACGTGACTTGAGGAGAAAAAGGAGGAAAAAGCAAGGCAAGGAAGAAAAGGTAATGTAGGGAAGACAAGATAAGGTAACATAGGGAAGAAAAGGTAATGTAAGGAAAAAAAGGCAAATTAAGGTACGAAAAGGTCACATAAGGAAGAGGATGTAACATAAGAAAGGGGGGAGAGGGGAATAACATTAGAAAGTGAATGTAATGTAAAGAAGAAAATGAAATGATAAAAAGAAGAACAAGTGAAGACACTGGGTCTGAGGAAGGAAGTAACTGAAGAAATCCTGTGACCTCAGGAGTGAATGTAAACACAAGTGACCCGAGAACGAAATAAGAAGGAAATAAGTCTAGAGATAATAATGATTACTTTGAAATAAGTAGAACAAGTTAGCTTGGAGGGATGGAAGGGTAAGGGAGGGAGGGATATATATATATATATATATATATATATATATATATATATATATATATATATATATATATATATATATATATATATATATATATATATATGACACACCAAAAAAGAGTTATCTGTAGCATGAGGAAGACAGATCACTCCGCAGGCAAAGGTGAGGAAGATCCGTCGTTCAGCAGAGGCTGGGAAGATGAGCAAAACTCATATGCACGAGACATGGGAGTGGAGGAAGATTGTCGGGGGAGAGGGAGGGAGGAAGGTAATGCCAGCCAGTGGGTGCCGGCCGGTGCTTAGGTTGTATCTCTTCACATCCAAGCACGTCAGATCCTGCTCTTAAAGCTGAGTGCCTGACGCAGGCGTGAGAGAGAGAGAGAGAGAGAGAGAGAGAGAGAGAGAGAGAGAGAGAGAGAGAGAGAGAGAGAGAGAGAGAGAGAGAGACGGAGTGTGAGGGGTGGGTGGGGAGAGAAATGTTTGGCGAGTCCGGAGAGGAGGAGGAGGAGGACCCGTTGGGTTCCGGAGGCAATGAGGATGGATACCCCCGAGCAATGGAGAAGGTATGGAAGAGCCACGTACTCTGAGAGGGGGATGGTGATGATGACGATGATGATGATGATGACGATGATGATGATGGGCTGAAGTAGGACACTCTGGGGGAAGGTGGGGAACACCCTGGGGACAATGAGGGAGAGCCACGTAGGACACCCTGGGGACAGTGAGGGAGATCCACGTAGGACACCCTGGGGACAGTGAGGGAGATCCACGTATGACATCCTGGGGACAGTGAGGGAGATCCACGTATGACATCCTGGGGACAGTGAGGAATATCCACGTAGGACATCCTGGGGACAATGAGGGAGATCCACGTAGGACACCCTGGGGACAGTGAGGGAGATCCACGTAGGACACCCTGGGGACAATGAGGGAGATCCACGTAGGACACCCTGGGGACAGTGAGGGAGATCCACGTAGGACACCCTGGGGACAGTGAGGGAGATCCACGTAGGACACCCTGGGGACAGTGAGGGAGATCCACGTATGACATCCTGGGGACAGTGAGGGAGATCCACGTATGACATCCTGGGGACAGTGAGGAATATCCACGTAGGACATCCTGGGGACAATGAGGGAGATCCACGTAGGACACCCTGGGGACAGTGAGGGAGATCCACGTAGGACACCCTGGGGACAGTGAGGGAGATCCACGTAGGACACCCTGGGGACAATGAGGGAGATCCACGTAGGACACCCTGGGGACAGTGAGGGAGGTCCACGTAGGACACCCTGGCGAAGGTGAGGAAGTACTACACAGGACACCCTGGAGTAGTAGGGGCCGGGTATAAGTAAGGATCTGTAAAGTATGAGTGACGGGAGACTCAGTAGATCTAGGGGCTGTAAAGTATAAGTGAGAGGAATGCGCGTAGTTCCAGAGGCTTCGTAGTGTAAATGTTAAGTAAGAAGGATGTTAGGGGAAGGAGTGGGTGAGTGGAGTGGGGATGACTTACTTGCAAAGTGGGAGGAGAAGACGTTCACATCAGAGTGAGACAGTGATAATGAGAAATAATCACACACACGTACACACACACACACACACACACACACACACACACACACACACACACACACACGGCGCGGCAGCAGCGATCCACAGAGGTCTATTCACAGCTAAATAAAATTGGTGTTATCAAGCAACAGAGTGTGGTCGGATATTCCCTAAACCCAGGAATAGAGTCCACCGCATTCCCGTTCCCAGTGGGGAGGAGATGGAGGAGGAGGAGGAGGAGGAGGAGGAGGAGGAGGAGGAGGAGGATGGAGTGTATCACACTCACAGTGAGGGGGAAGGAAGGGGGAATGGGGAAAGGGGGGGGGGCGTACAGGAGGCTTCGTTGTACAAAGTCAGGGATTAGGTCTTCACCAGAGGGATTAGGGAGGTATGTTGGGATGAGATCCCACTCTTCTGTCCCATAGTGACGTATACTTGTATCGGGGATTTAATTGCACTACGTTCGACGGATGCGGATTGGCCCTACAACAACAACAACAACAACAACAACAAAAAACTCACTTCCTCGACGGGAAAGGAAATGGTAATTCTAACATGACATTCCAGGGCAATGGGTGTTCTTCCCCAACCCTTCCCTCTGTGCATGAATCCATCCACCCACCCAACCCCCGCCAACTTATGTGTGTCACCATGGAGGTGCCATCGTTCTAAACTCTCGCTTTTAATGACAAATTGTACTTCTGGATCTCTTGTGTCCCCGGTAACAGCTGGGCCCTTGGCGATTTCTCTTTGGAGTCGGTGTTCTGAAAGCCCGTTTCTAACCCACCACCCCGGATCCTCTCCGCTTTTAAGCCTTTCAGTGGAGGAACTGGTTGGTCCTTTGCTCCGAACCATTGGCGAAGTCATGTACGTGAGGCGAGGTGGTTTAATGCAAGTAGTCGCAGAGAGAGAGAGAGAGAGAGAGAGAGAGAGAGAGAGAGAGAGAGAGAGAGGGGGGGACTTCTGTCAGTGAGCCTGTGAAATAAGAGGGATGGAAGAATGGTCTCTAGATGGATACAGCGGAGTAAAGAGGAAGGAGAGATAACAGAAGACTCGTTGGTCTATCAGGAGGTTATCTGCTGGAGGACAGTACGTCGGAAGGATAGATAACAGAGGATCTCATGGTCTATGACGAGGTCACCTGCTGCAGGAAGGACAGATAACAGAAGACCTGATGGTCTAAGACGAGGTTATCTGCTGAAGGACTGGACATGGGAAGGTTAGATAACAGAAGACCTGATGGTCTAAGACAAGGTTATCTTCTGGAAGGGAGTCATTGTACCTTAAAATCCCTAATCTATATAAACGAAGACGAGATGATAAATCAGAAGTCTGTATAAACCGACTGGGTATATGATGATCATCATTACCTTGATGGCCGCTAGGCGGCAGCAGGGGTGATTCGACTCAAATGTAAACAAGGCACAGATGATGAGCAAGCCCATAAAGCCGCGAGTTATGGACACCGTAACTGTTAGATACGAGTTATGGCGTGGATCACGGTAGCTTCAGAAGCAACCTGGAAATCTCCTCATGTCTCAAAATAAGCCAGAACCCTGTTTGATCCGTGCCAGTGTGATCCTCTTGTTTCATTTATGTGTTTACAAGATCCAGGTCTCCATGGCCGAGGTATGGAGGGAGAACAGCAGCTTTGATTCGTGCTAGTAATAGAGAGTTTACAGCCTAGGGTCATCAGAGGTCAATTTGGAACCTGATGACCCATTAGTCTAAAAATAATCTCGGGATTTATTCGCAATGAATCAACATTTTATGCCACAACGCACCACAGGAGAACTAAAAGAAAAGAAAAAATAATGAAGCAAGATGAAATAATGTGACCCACCAAAGATGACTGTGTGTGTGTGTGTGTGTGTGTGTGTGTGTGTGTGTGTGTAGGTGGGTGGGTGGGTCAAAATGATTCGAGATTCGTTGCAGTCTCGTACTGATTGTATTAGGTCACAAGATTAACTTTAATTTCAGAATTAGACGAGATCAAAGGCATTATTAACCCCACCAAAAAAAAGGGGGGGTTGGGGGTTGGAAGATACATATGATGACCCGCGGTGCGATGGGTCGGGGGTCATTTCTAAGAACGGGTGGCTGGATCAATCATATATTGTGCGGCCATGATGAAGAACTCAACATTATACCCCAGGGGAGAGGGTGGTCTGGTCTTGCCGCTGGACTGGAGAGAGAGAGAGAGAGAGAGAGAGAGAGAGAGAGAGAGAGAGAGAGAGAGAGAGAGAGAGAGAGAGAGAGAGATTGTCTATGGTCACTCTTTGTCTCTGATCTTTTAATGAGACTTAGGTTATGTTTTTGTTTTGTCTTTTGTTTTTTTTTTTCTTTATCACACATGGACAATGCCCAAGAGAAATCTGGTCTTTGCGACCCCAAGATCAACTGGAACGTCAAAGGGCTCTCTCTCTCTCTCTCTCTCTCTCTCTCTCTCTCTCTCTCTCTCTCTCTCTCTCTCTCTCTCTCTCTCTCTCTCCCTTCGACCACACGATATACAATCCATCGTACAGATAAGTGCATAGCGGTGCGTGGGAGAGGTGAGGTCGTCCAACCATATTTCCATCACTTCGCTACAGAACTACAAACACCTTTGGGGGGTGGTCGTCCTCCTCTGGTGCCAGACATTAGAACCCTCATGGCAAGCCTTCTGGCGCCAGAAAAATCCCCTCACCTCGAATCCTCTGGGATCAGGATCGAACCCTTATCCCGAACCTTTCTGATGGCCACAAAAGCCTTTACCCCGATCCTTTTTTGGGTGACGAATAGATGAAATCCCCTCTCTCTGAGAGGGCGCCTTTGGTGGCCACTAGTGGAACCTAACTGTACCCCCATCACGCGGGATTTTCTTAAGGTTATGTGAGAAAAAACCTCAGACGTCAGTCATTATTTCCTCGGTTACTTTGCCGCGATGAATAATCGAAGCCCTTGACTCGCCATCTTGCACAGCTCCGGTTCCCTCTTGTAAAAGGGTTCAGGCCTGTGTCATTAGACATTGAAGATGGTGTTCTTAAAACATCGCCTGGGTTCCTGTGGGTTTGAGTCCCATTATCATGACAATGTATAAATAAGAAGCGGATATTAGTCGGTGGGTATTGCTGTAAGGGTGTAAGTGTTAATACTTATGGGTGTGAATATTGGTGGTAATGGGTGTATGAGGCAGTGTGAGTGTGGGTGTGGGAATATGAACAGTTGGAGGGAATGTAACGAGGCGGGAGTATGCAGCTTAGCTTGTTTTCAAGTACTATTCCTTCTCGAAAATGAAATCTTTGTTGCTACAAAAAAAAAGAAAAAGAAAAGAAAAAGTAAGATTCCTTCAAACAATTTAGAATTCTACGTAATACGAACGTTATAACTGATAACGAAATTATGTGATAGTAGAGCACAGCGAATGTAATCATATTCCCCCCACTCCCCACCTACCCCAACCCCACCAGATATATTACGAAACGCTAACGCTTAAATTACGGGAAAGAATACTTTTTTTCTTTTTTCATAGAAATTTCGAGCCGGGATGAGTTTTAAATTACGTAAAAGACACCCGTATTGCTCCTTTTGATGAACCTAACGATTCCCGTGTCGTTAAAATCATAGGCTCGAGCCTCCCATTTTTAACCGCGATAACGATCCCCAACGTAGCGACCTGCTAACGACGTCCTATAGCAACGGGATTTGTTCAATAACGCGTGAAATCATTTAGCACTGTGGACCCCCTCGAGCAAATCAATTTCGCCTGCGGTCGCTCTGTGAAACCATTTAGCCCTGTACTCATGCTTTGAGTTGCCAACGCTTTTAATTTTCTTTTCTTTTTCTTTTTTAAGACAAAACATTGCAGGATAATAGGATATTCTTACGCTCATAAGCTGAAATATGAGATCTAACATGTACGAAGGAGTTGAGAGAAAAAAATAAGGCTAAGACGTTTAAGGATTAAAAAGATTCTGTGTGTAATGTGAGATTATATATATATTTTTTTTTTTCTTGTAGGTGATGGCATCGCGCGCGGGTAGGGGTGGCGGTGCGCGGGAAACTCAAAACAGGGAAGAGGCGGGGATCCAGTGTCATCTTTTTCCCTGCCGTCAATAGCAGGTCTCGCCCGCCGACACTGTGTGGAATCACTCTCCCATTTCTTCCTGCTTGAGTGACTCCCTCGATAGAGAGAGTGGTATAAGCCTGTCGTTAAATGGTAAAATTGGCCGCATACAGACGCACTTCTGACTCCGCTAAGCACTAACCGATATCAGTGAGACGAAAAGCGGATATTTTGTATAGAAATATATTGATAAATGAAGATATCTAGGTTGATTTATCTTATAGTTAGTCCTTGATCAGTTCCCCTTAAAGAGTTCCCGGTGTTACCCAGGGTCATTTTAATGGCTTCTGCCACCCAAGGCTGCACTACTTCCAGTAGCAGGGCAATGTAAACTCCTTTGGCGTAATATATATATATATATATATATATATATATATATATATATATATATATATATATATATATATATATATATGAGATCGATGTATTATCACTGAAGAACTCTGATGTCATTTAAAAAAATTTTGTGATGCCGACACGACATTAAATAGCGTCAATGTTTTTTCGTTGTTGTAATTAAATTACATAAATTGCATTACAACGCGTGAGAGGCGAAATACGTTCCATTATGATAATGAGTTATTCCTGTTAGATAATACGGAAATATAATATTATGTACTGCTTTACTGTTATCAAATTATGCCAAAGTGAAATCCAATAAAATATTCGCGAATTGACTGTAATATGTTTTTGACGGAAGGAAATGACACTCTGCTATATACTGGGGATATATATATATATATATATCTTTTTTTCTTTCAAACTATTCGCCATTTCCCGCATTAGCGAGGTAGCGTTAAGAACAGAGAACTGGGCCTTTGAGGGAAATCCTCACCTGGCCCCCTTCTCTGTTCCTTCTTTTGGAAAATCAAAAAAAAAAAAAAAAATAATGAGAGGGGAGGATTTCCAGCCCCCCGCTCCCTCCCCTTTTAGTCGCCTTCTACGACACGCAGGGAATACGTGGGAAGTATTCTTTCTCCCCTATCCCCAGGGATAATATATATATATATATATATATATATATATATATATATATATATATATATATATATATATATATATATATATATATACAATGGTAGGGTAACAAATGGAAATATATCAGAGCAAGGAACACTTAAGTAGAAAAAAGTATATAAGAAAAAAGGTATAGAAAATGGATTCGCGGTTGATTCTACAGAAGAAAATGGAAGAGGGGCGTGCTTCAAGTCGAGTCGGCTGACGGAAGCCAGTGCGTAATTTTGATGGAGGATTTACGCAGTTAGGTTAACGTGAGTGTTGGCTGGGGGTTTCCCTGACGCTCGGCGAATCACTCGTGTGTTACGCACGTTCAGTCACTGGCGAAGCAAGTGAGTGCATGACTCGTATACCTGCAACTGAAAGCTTTGGTATTTTACGGTCTAGATTCACGAATATATATATATATATATATATATATATATATATATATATATATATATATGTAATTACTGACATCTTGAATAAGGAGGTATGGTAGTAGGGCGTAAGGTGCTAAACGTATCTTTCAACACCCCCGAAAAAAAAAAATATCTGTTCAAATTCATATCTTTTTTTACTACCAACGGAACGAGAGAAAAAAAAATCTCACATATTTTTTTTCCACAATCTTTTTTTCTTATTTCTAATTACCATCCTTGAAGACGGTGTATTCGCACAGCTGTCAGTAATGAGGATCATTATAGCCGCTATATACTTCATGAAGTTACTAATGGAACGCATTTATCATTCATTCAGACATCATAAGGAGGGTTTTAATTACTTCCCGCCGCCCGCCCCCACACCCCCCCTCCAGTTTTCTTCCCCCTCCCTCCCTTAGGATACAAGGGGAGGGGAGGGGGGGCCCCTGCTGAAAGGACTTTGGGACCGGCTGTGCGTAAGGGCGTCCGTGCGTACGTGATCAGGCCCTTGCGGGAGGGTACGTGGTTCGCAGTGGATTAGTCGGATACGAACAAGGGTTTTGACGTCCGTGTTTTCATCACCCGGTACGTCCACGACTTAGGTCGGGGCCTCCAGCCCTACCCAGACCACGAGTTCAACTCCCACTTTAGTGGAATGACATTGGTGGACAACTGTGGATCTGTTATCATACCATTTCCACATGGTTCATTGGGAGACCATATGGGGAAAAGGGATTTAAGAGGAACTGATTATATTTGGAATATAATATCCAGCATGCTCTAAATGGCAAGATCCTATTCTCTTCTACAATATAAAAGTTATATGGTATTTAAGAGTGTAAGATGCGATTAATCTCTGACCAGATACGTTGTTAGATAAACACTGGAGCTACCTTTAAATCATTAACGACCAACAATATCAAGATAAACCCCTTTAGAAAAAAAAAAAAGTTGCTCCAATCATGGCACAGTTGAATCCTGGCTACTGGCATTTTTGATGAAATAGATCTGTGTCAAAATCAAAGCCATACGTAAACTTAGAAGGGGATTCCGATCTGGCAAATCCAGCTGTACCCCAACAGGCCCTGTTTTGATCTGAGTGTGTCTGCATGTTAAGTTGTTCTTTAACAGCTGCAATGATTTGGCGCTCTGGATTGTCCTGGTGAGGCGTGAGCAAGGGGGCAGATTGCCTTTACTCTCTCTCTCTCTCTCTCTCTCTCTCTCTCTCTCTCTCTCTCTCTCTCTCTCTCTCTCTCTCTCTCTCTCTCTCTCTCTCTCTCTCGTAAAAGAAACAGGTTCGTCACCGGTATGTAAAAAAAAAAAAAGGACAGGAGCACTGGTCGACTGGGTTTAAATTGCCAATTGAGGTCTGATGGATGGCAAAGACACATCGTGTGAGGAGTGCCAGACACTGTGTAGAGGGAGAGGAAGCCACCTGGTGTAGAAGACCCAGCAATGGGTCTTCTGTAGTCACGTGTGTTCTGATGGTCTTATCAACCCGGTGGCAGACGTGGACTGGCAGTTACGTGTTTATTTCACTCAGGCACAGACCCACCTGATGATGAGTACCTTTCCAAAGAGATTTCGTCATACAGGCTGTGTATGAACCTCTCCTGACTCACTCACTCATCGCAATCATGATAAACCCCCTACTGACTCACCTAACTGTACTCAAATGATCATTCCACCACCATTCATCACTAGGATGAGAAGAGAAATTGGCATAAAGATATCTCTATTTTCTCATCATTTTCTTAAAGAAAAGGATAAGAATTTGGTTCATTTCCTTCATGCTGACCCACTATTCGAGCCAGAGGGGTGGTCCAAGACTCTAGAATTTCACCTCACTTTGCTGTGATTTCAGTACGGTATATTGAAGGACATGAACACCACACGAACAGCTATCTAGACTATAGCTTATCAAATGTTTAGGGGAAGGGAAGGTAATGGCTCCGACGATCTTGCATACAGTGTAGTATGTGTGGGTGATGACCATCTCACAGTAGCTGAAGTCCAACCGAACGACCTTAAACCACCGTCACATTAAAGGAAGTTGTTATCAGTTGAAACGGTTCACAGATGCCAATAATCATTTCAGGCTGTTGGATAATTGAGATTTGTGAGGACACGATTCAAGTTTCTCGATAATCGTTGGGTAGGAGGGAGATGGAGGATGGATGGGTATGCATTAGATTACTAATGATTAGACCCTGTGAATCTGTCTCGTGATTGGAAAAAGATTAGTTTTGATTCTTTTTTTTTTTCCTATTCAGTGAGATGTATGTACGGTGGACAACAGTTGGAAATAGAATTTTCTGGGGGTGTCTGTTCCTCAGGTCTGTTTTGGTCAAGAAATTCAGGGTAGACTTCTGACCCTGAAATTTTAGGATGTAGCTTACTGAGAGAACTTCAGGAGTAAGGAGGACTTCGGTGGACAGGGTTGTAGACAGGGTTGTACACACTGCTACAGACAGTGTTATTAACAGCGTTGTGGAGTCTCAAGAACTCTACGTTGATTTTCAGGGCAGTAAGAAATGTATCGTGTTTGTTTGCCTGTACACAACTTATTGCTTGTTTGCCTATACACAACTTAGGCTCTGTTATTCGGGAATACAACCATTCATTTTAGTCCCGAGAATCTACGCTGACAGTCAAAACTCACGCGAGGCACAGAGACAGACAGACAGACACAGACAGATGGAGAATTCTTAAGAGCCTGTTTGGCAAGCCAGGTCCACCTCATTCTTCCAGGTCCTCTTCCATCCAGGTCTCCCGACTGGCAGGTCCTCCTGCTGCAGGTAACGAAAGGTCAGGTCTCGGGTATTGAGTGAAGCTTCCGGGGAAAGTAATCACAGACGACATAGCCTTGATTTATTATTTCTGATAAGATATACAGAGGCCAGGCATCCACGAACCTATCATGATATAGTGAGGAGTATATATATATATATATATATATGTTCATACATATTCGCCATTTCCCTCGTTAGCGAGGTAGAGTTAAAAACAGAGGACTGAGCCTTCGAGGGAATATCCTCAATTGGCCCCTTTCTCTGTTCCTTTTTTGAGAAAATAAAGAAAAAGAAAGAAAACGGGAGGGGAAGATTTCCAGGCCCCCGCTCCCTCCTCTTTTAGTCGCCTTTTACGACACGCAGGGAATACGTGGGAAGTATTCTTTCTCCCCTATATATAGACACCTGAGGAGTTATATTCAATTACTTCTCTCCTATTTTATGAACATTTGATCTGAGATGATCACGACACAGAGGTCTATTATGCCTTGTGTCATGTCAATCACAGCCAGATATCAATATCTATCTATCAAATCGTCTATCTATCTATGTCTGCGTCTGTCTGTGTGAGTTCGGATCAGAGTCCTATGGCTGATTGTTCAAAGAAAATTGTCCAAAGAGAATTAATCATAGATTACCGTGACAACGAAATGAACAGCGAGGAGAAAAAATATGAATGCAATTTTCTCTTCCAAATATTTGCGATTTAATTATTTAAGAACGAGTAACACTGAGTGGAAATACAGACGCCTGAATATTCAAAGATATTTGTTTCCGGTTGAGTACTCGAATATTTACTGTTCAATATTTAATCCCCCCCAGAGATCAGTGTGAATTAACTGGACGAGAGATACGAGCCTGTTAGAGACGTCAGTTGAAAAAAAGAAATAAAAAGGAAGAAAAAAAGGAAAGAAAAAAAGAATTGGAAACTGAATTACATAGATTACATGTAAAATAATGCGTTCTAATCATTCAAGAATTTTCCCTCTCGAAATTGGTTTCCTGTTTTGCTGAATCGTCATGGCTATCAGCCCTTAGTTAATATACATAGGATGCTTTAATATCAATATCTTTTTTTATATATGTTATCTATTTTTGTCTAATGAAGTCGTCAATCAGTAAGGACTAAAACAGTGATTTTTTTTTTCTGATAGACTAAATTCGTCTAGTTTTGGTCCGTTTGTAATATATATATATATATATATATATATATATATATATATATATATATATATATATATATATATATATATATATATGGCGTCTGATATATCAAAGGTGCGGAAATCAATTTCGTTTGGGTTAATATCTGTAATGTGACCTCATATACGAAGGCGATTTTCCTTTTTCTATTTAGTTTCTTATATATATATAAATATATTTTTTTTTTCTATAGCAATATAGAGTGTGAGCGTGTGGTGCTGGCCCAATGTAATATCAAGGTTCCTGATGGATTCTGTTCGTTATAACGTTTCACCCGTGTGTGACCCCAATAACGAAACAGAGGTGCGGTTTGACGTCCTTGTATGACGTACTGCTGATGTTATACCTTCAGCAGGAGGGTGCAATGCGGTGGTACGACATTTTGGTCTTTTGAGTTCCAAGATGGTACGACATTTTGGTCATTGAGTTCTAAGATGGTACGACATTTTGGTCATTGAGTTCTAAGATGGTACGACATTTTGGTCTTTTGAGTTCCAAGATGGCACGACATTTTGGTCGTTAAGTTCTAAGATGGTACGACATTTTGGTCATTGAGTTCTAAGATGGTACGACATTTTGGTCATTGAGTTCTAAGATGGTACGACATTTTGGTCATTGAGTTCTAAGATGGTACGATATTTTGGTCTTTGAATTCTAAGATGGTACGACATTTTAAGTACGGTGGGATGAGCCCCGTGAGCTCAATGGTACGACACAATGAACACGACGGTGCGACCCTTCAACACCCGTTGAGCACGACAACATGACCCTCTTGAACGCTACGGTGCGATCTTTGAGCACGACGGGTACGACGATGACCTGTGACCTGATCCATAAGGGGTCAGGTTAAAGGAAAAGGACCATCGTAACCAAGGATTATACCACTAAACTCAAGAGTCGTGCTGTCGTGTACGCCCAAAAGGGGGGTCGTACCTTCGTTCTCAGGTCCCACACCGACCGTCGTGTTCAGCAGGTATACACTGTATAACCTTTTGTTGATATTCTCCGAAGAGAAGTAGGATTCGAACCGAGGTTATCATCATACGCCCAACCCTCTATTCTCCACGGGTATGATAGACCACGGATATGATCCGCGTATCATTCCTGAGCGATGGTCGTGTACGGCGAAGCCTGCCATCTCCATCAGACACGCACGCGACAATACCACGGCCTGATTCAACCGCACACGAACGGGAGACACGAACCACCACGGGAAAAGGGCAACACGAATCAAGGCTGATGATATATTACGAAAAAAAAAAAAGAAAATGGATATTGGAGATCGTGTGATAGCTTCAGGACAATACACGAAACAGCTGACAACCTCGATGAGATAACGTGTCTTTCAGAAATCAGCTGATTACGTAAACAAAAACATAGATCAGCTGATAACCTGGACAGAATAAACGGGAGAAAAAAATTCTTCGGAAATCAGCTGATTGCGTAAACAAAGCCACAAATCAGCTGATTACTTCAAACAAAACACAGGAATCATCTGTTGATATAAGCAACACTTATAACCCTGATTATAAGGCAAACATTACTATATCCAGCTCACGTACAATGAGGCTAATGATCATATATTTTACGTGGGTATAATTAGTACCTATTACTGGAAATTTTGCTTACATAGCCTTTCATGGAAGGTAATTAGATCCATATCCCTTTTTTTCCATAATTAAAATTTAAAGCGTTTATATTTAGCTTTATCGTGAAAGACCAGGAATAGCCGACTGGGTGGGAGGAATTATTTCAACTGGAAAATTAAGATGAAGAAGAAGAAGATGAAGAAGAAGAAGAAGAAAAGGAGGGAGAAGGGGGAAGGGTAATTTTGGATTCGAATGTTCTCTTCCTCCTCCTCCTACTTTTCTTCTTCCTTCTCCTCCTCCTCCTCCTCCTCTTTCTCCTCCCCCTCCTCTTCTTTCTCCTCCTCCTCCTCTTCTTCCTTCTCCTCCTCTTCCTCTTCTTCCTTCTCCACCTCCTCCTTATCCCTTCTCCTCTTCCTCCTCTTCCTCTTTCCACTCCTCCTTCTTCGGTTCCCCCATTTTCCGTTCCTCTTCCGTCGCCCATTAGATACTTTTACTCTTCCCTATTATCACAGCTCGGTTCCTGTTACGACAAGCAAGAGACTACCCTTCAAATAGGCCTATGTGAGCTTATACACTAAGTAACTTTACAGGTTTCGATTCCATAATTGCTGCTTATAAAGGTTTTGAATCCATACCTCTCGTCAATGAAAGGATCGTGTGGTCTTCTACACAGACGATGTGATGTAAGCCACCAGCCTTCTAGGGGTCTGTCCTCTCCGGCATGAGGGTACGACCCTTCAACACGAAGGTACGACTCTCGTACGTGGGTCGGACGGATACCGTCGTGTTCCAGGGTCGTACCGTCGTGGTTCAAGATGCTTTCTACCAAGTCCCACTGTACAGCGTCCTGTGTCTGTCCACACCCATCTGGATTCGTTCGTAACATACATACATTACATACATACATCGAGAGACAGACAGACGGAGTGAGTCTTAAGACAGATTTTTTTTCTTATTTTCTTTTTCCTCCTTCTCACCAGCTTAGTCCCGCTAGACAGAAGTTGCAAATCAGACGGGATGTCTGAGCTGCGTCTCTGTGATCACCAGGGTAATACCTGATGTTTTGATCAATACCGGTATGGCTACGTGGATCTCTCTCTCTCTCTCTCTCTCTCTCTCTCTCTCTCTCTCTCTCTCTCTCTCTCTCTCTCTCTCTCTCTCTCTCTCTCTCTCTCTCTCTCTCTCTCTCTGGCCACGGTCATAAATTGTCGGGGGGTGGGGAGGTTTGGGGGGTTTGGGCAATAAGACGAACGCGAGAGGAGTCCAGACTGGAGTCGGACCCACATAAATATTTGATATTTTTTTTTCACCCATCTGTCCCCCGAACTGGGCGTGATTGTGCTTGTTATATCCTCTAGCACGCAACCGTAGCTGTGATATTGGGTGGGTGGATGGGTGGGTTGTTAGGAGGGTGGTGGTGGTGGTGTTGGTAGGTGATGGTGGAGAGTTGGTGGCAAGAAGGGTCAAGGGAAGGAGAGGAGGAGGAGGGGTGTGCGTGTGTGTTTGTGGTAGAGGGTGGTTGAGGTTGTGGTGATGGTGTGTCTCCAACTCTTCCATACCCATAGGCCAATCCTCCCCTCTACCCATCACTGAACACGCCCATCTGTCCCGGAAAAAATTTATATCTATATTTCCTCTTTTATCTACTGTTGTATACGACAAAAGTCGCCATGATATAGTGTGGCCATCCCTCATTATAATATACCCTCGTATATCTATTTATGACTGATATATCAAATGCTACGTAGACTTCCTCTCGTATATTTCCACCAACATATATGATGGATGGGTCGTATGGCCCCACCAGCCCTATAGAAGGACAATGAGTTATGTTCCCTCGGTGTGCACCATGTTCAATACCGACATATAACTAATGTTTTCCATTAAGGTGTTTGGAAAAAAAAGAAAAGAAAAGGAAGTTCATCTGTTACATGTTACGGCCCGATGTTCATCATGAAATTCCTTTGTTCAACAGCTGCGAGTGATCAACTATTTGTTCACAATGGACCCCTTCTGTTCATCAGCTACGTGTGGTGGCATATGGATCCCATATCCCCACTTGGAACATATGTGGAACAGTGCTCGTTTTCGAACTTAGAACTTCGAATCACATACAACGTTTTCTTTTACCCTTTTGAGTCCAGGAGTATAGACAAAAAAAAAATATTACATTTGTGAGTAATTGACTCTGCTTCAATCTCAGCTTCGTTTGCTAGCCTAGTTCAAGAGCTAGTTCACCTCAACGGAAAACTGGATCGGTCACTCCGAAACATGTTTCGAGACAAGTGAAGTGCCACGTTTCGGAACAGTTTCATCGATTCGAATCACTTTCACTGATATGGGCGTTGGCTTGGGCGTGGCTCTACTTAAATAGGCGCAGTCACGACTGACCTGCGTGTTTTTTTTTTGTTTTTTTTTAACACCGTAGACGTGGTTCTAATAGATTTGATATGGTTGTCGGAAAGACGTTGTTGATATTGCATTGGCGTGGGTTGTGAGGGTGTTGGCTTGGTTGTGGAAGCTGAACCGCGATTACAAACCCTGTGGCTGAGGTTGTAAGTGTGTGTGTGTGTGTGTGGTGTGACTGTTGTGGAGTGGGTGGGGGTGATGATGAATTGCGTAGGTGTGGTTGTGAGGCGCAAGAATTGTGGTTGTGATTCATTGGGCGTGGTTGTAAGTGCTTCGACTTGGTTGTAAGTGCACGGGACGTGGCTGTAAATGCACGGAACGTGATTGTAAGTGTACGGGACGTGGCTGTAAATGCACGGGACGTGGTTGTAAATGCACGGGACGGGGTTGTAAATGCACGGGACGGGGTTGTAAGCGCACGGGACGTGGTTGTAGATGTGATACCATTATCAGGTCGAGGTGCCCAGCAACATTGCAGATCCCTGCAGCATTGGCGAGGGAATGTGGGGAAAGGGGGAAGGGGGGATGGTGTTCGTGTGTGACCTGTAATCTCAATGTTTGGAATATTCCTGGGAATCCTTCGAATATTTGGATCTTTTACGGAAATGCTTCGGATATTAAGCTGGATATTTCAACCTTGGGCGGACATAGCTTGCAAATCTTGAGTTTCGATGGGAATGTTTCCTGTATTTCGAAATTCAGCGGTGATATTTGATATTTCGAATTCCAGCAGGAATATTCCGAATACTTCGAGCATGGAGGCGGTGCTCTGGACTACTGGAGTCGCGCTGGACAATAGGAAAAAAAAAAAACAAGAGAGGGACAATAGGTTACCCTTGAATACAACCCTTTCTGTACGGTGACTTAATCTCTTTGATATGGTGACTTAATCCTGTAAAAATGGGTGAGTTAATCCTCTAAGTATGGTTAAGTATGGTGACTTAATCCTCTAAGTATGGTGACTTAATCCTCTAAAAATGGTGACTTAATCCTCTAAGTATGGTGACTTAATCCTCTAAGTATGGTGACTTAACCCTTTCAGTACAGTGACTTAACCCCTTCAGTGCAATGACTTAACCCCTTCAGTATGGTGACTTAACCCTTTCAGTGTGATGACTTAATTCCTTCAGTACAGTGACTTAAATCCTTTCTCACGACGACTTAAGTCATGAGTTAGATGGCGGGAGTCGTCCCACTCAAAGTTGACATCATCGTCATCAAAAGTCGTCATATACTCGAGGGGTAGAATGGTCACACTCAAGTGATAACTCGTTGTGCTCGAAGGATTCAGTTGTCGTATTGCGGAGGATTGAGCCGTCGTATTGCGATGGTTGAGCCATCGTATTGCGGGGGATTTGAGCCCCCGTATTGTAGGGATTTTGAGCCGTCGTATTGCGGGAGGAAGGGGGGGGGGGTTGAAGCGTCGTATTGTGGGAGGGGGGGGTTGAAGCGTCGTATTGCGGGGGGTGGGGGGGGGGGGTTAAGCTCCCGTATTGCAGAGGTTGAAGCCTTCGCACTGCAGGGGTTACAGATATTCCTTAATTGATTTAATAACAACACAGTTGATAGAAATATGATCCTTCGGAAGAATAAATGACGACGCTCACTGATGTCCCGGATGATGTCGTACACGGACATGTCACGAACGCTTGACACGAATGACATTAGTCACCGACTCAAAACAGCGGAGGGGAAGCGTTCCGTCACACCAGCACACGAAAGCCACACACGTCAAATATGTCAGCTATGAATACGAGCCACGGATGCAGTCTGCTGACACAAACAACCCCCCTGATCCAACGCCAGGCCTGCGTTCGAAGACCTTGGAGGGCGGGGACGGTACAGCCCTTGAACACGATGGTACGAATCTTGGGCATGACGGAGGTGACCCTTGACCTGACACACTTACGGATGAGGTCAGGCCACCGTACCCCCCAAAAATGTAGTTGCGTTGTGCTCAAAGAGTCACAACGTCGTGGTCGGAGGATCGTACCGTCGTGTTCTGTGAACGCATCGTCGTGCTTAAGGATCGTACCGTCGTGTTCTGTGAACTGGGGATTCCATAGTTAGGTGTCGACCCCAGTGTGAGAGATGATGAGATGCGGGTCCAATTCCCTCTATGGCTATATATATATATATATATATATATATATATATATATATATATATATATATATATATATATATATATATATATATGGGATTTCGAAGCCTCTTTCCAGAGCTGTGAGGATTGGAAACATGTGTTAACGGTGATCATCTGTGTCCTACTCTTCATTGGATTATGAATAAGAAGGAAAAAGAGGGAAAAATAATCATTTTCAAAGATATACTTTTTGTATATTTCATTTCATTTATCTTGATGGTTTTCGCCTGGCTCGAAACAGTGTTCTATAATCTCCATTGTTTACACCTTCCACTGTCAAGGGGAAGGACTCGTCGTTCATCCTAAGATTCTTATTTCTATCAAAATTGCTTTTCCAGGAGGTACAACGCCGCGCCATTTCTTTGGTCGCGCGTCGATCGAACCCTGGAATTTGGCTTGCGTGTGTCCCTTATTTCAGTAGGCCTAGACGTCTCCCCCACCCCCTTTTTTTTTCATCTTATCTGTTTAGGCCTTTTTTTTGTAACAATTCTTACAGGTCGGAGGCCATGAACTCCAACATCCAGGCTGGAATTCGACTGAAATTGTTAGGCCCAGATGAAAGACATTTACATCTGGTCTGGACCGTTGGCTTTCCTGGTTTTAAAACCTGTTTCATTGGCCATTTAAGTACCCCATTTCCTCTACCGTTTGTCAAACTGTTTTCCGGTAGTATTTGAGCTGTTTTCCAGCACTTTATTTCCTGTAGCTGTTTCCCGGCAGTTTTGCCCGGGCCAATCGAGGGTAAAGGAGAGAATTTCTCGGAGAACGACGTGTACAGGAGAGCAATATTGTTGTTGGAAGATTCTTACAAAAAAGAGAAAAAGAAAAAAAGAAAACTGATTTTCTCTTCTGATTCCCATTTTCTCTTAGTACTTCGCCAGAAGGTTGTCAGGTGGAGAATCTTCCGTCAGACTGGGCACAGCAGAAGAACCTTCAGCAGAATTATGATGATTAAGTTCATTATCATTTTTGCCACCAGACTGGCAGTGCCATCCCACGCGCAGGAGGGTAAGTAAGGTGGGATCCTTTGACAACACGACAAGACGACAGTTTGACCTCAGCGACACGAGTGTCGGGTATGAACTTGACCGTTCAAAAGGGGTTCCAAGTCTCGAAATGCTCATGCCATCGTAATTGAAAGGTCGCACCGTCGTGCTCATAGGTGCTTGAGTCGTACCGTCGTGCTCAAGGGTTCTACTGTCGTGCTCAAGGATCGTACCGTCGTGCTCAAGGTTTCTACCGTCGTGCTCAAGGATCGCATCGCCGTGCTCACGGATCGTACCTTCATACTCAAGTGGTCGTACCGTCGTGCTCTGGGATCGTACCGTCGTGCTCAAGGATCGTACCGTCGTGCTCAAGGATCGTACCTTCATAGTCAAGTGGTCGTACCGTCGTGTTCAAAGGTCCTACTGTCGTGCTCAGGGATCGTACCGTCGTGCTCAAGGATCGTACCTTCATACTCAAGTGGTCGTACCGTCGTGTTCAAGGGTCGTACCGTCGTGCTCATTGGCGTCTAAGAAAAACGAACATAAAACTTGTCGTCCTGAGGTAAACCTTCGTCCAGATGGCGTGCAGTGAGGCAGGCTTTCCATTAATTAGCGGAGCGACGCACGCGGTATTGGGGCTTTGGAAATCAATATTCAAAGATTCTTGTGTCTCATTCAAGATCCTGGACTCGCCAACAGCATTATGTTGGACGTTCCCTTCCAAAGACTTCTTTCTTTCTTTCTTTTTTTTTCTTTCTTTCCTTCTTTCTTTCTTTTTTTCGGTGTGCTTCCTTCGTTAATTAAGAATTCGTAATTTGTATAGGATAAGCCATTTTCTGATTAGATATATATATATATTTTTTTCCTTCTCTCGTTCCCTGTTTGTATTCATTTATGTTTATGTGATTTAGATGATTTAGAGTTATTACACTAATTTCTCTAAGCGACGATGAAATTCTTAAGGGAAGACCCGTAAAGCAAAGAGAGAGAGAGAGAGAGAGAGAGAGAGAGAGAGAGAGAGAGAGAGAGAGAGAGAGAGAGAGAGAGAGAGAGAGAAGTACACACGCAGATAATCGCTGAAATCTTACAGGGTGAGGATACAAGATAAGGCGACGCCAGACGCAAAGACAATGATGAGAATGGCACAAAGGACAGAGGATGGGTAAGTGATGTGAGGTGAAGAGCTAAGGTTATTTATTACGAGGCTGATCTGACTACGTCACACCCGGGGGGGGAACAGACTCTCAGTAGAATTCAGGCAAGACTCCAGATGACAAGACAGATTAGAGAGAGAAAGAGAAATAGATTAAAGATAAGAATAAGGACTAAAAGGAGAAAGAGATAAAGATAGTGGTCATCATATTATCTATTTTTGTTCGAGATATTTGTTTGAGAGATGTACACAGACAAGGAGTTTATTTGTCAAATTACCTGATACTCTTAAGGAATGTGTGAGTAACAGAATTAGATCTCATGAATCTACTATTAACAGAAGTAGATCTCATGAATCTGCTATTAAGAGAATTAGATCTCGATGGAGATTGAAGCGTATAGGCAAGAGATACGGTGTATCAAAGATAGATCGATAGATACGCGAGGGAATTCCTATGCAAAAATGCATTCTCTGCCATGATGATGATGATGATGTGTGTGTGTGTGTGTCTGTGTACATTACTATAGACCTCAAAGCAACAGGATTGGAACATTGAATATAACACAGTCTATTGGACGAGAAGCAAGGGTCGAGGGTATAACAAAACAAGTAAATATGTAATATTACACATAGAAAAAGAAGGGGAAAAAAGAAAGAACGACACAGGGAGGTTGACACGCCACAAGTGGGGAGAGGAGAGTGGGGAGAGGGGAGTAGGGAGAGGGGAGAGGAGAGGGGAGGGTAAGGATGGGGCGGGGTGGATGGTGAGAAAGGGGCGTGACGAGCAGTCATCCATCAGGCAGGAGTCAATACCAGAGGTCCTCAAAGGGGGAAGGAAGGAGAGGAGGGAAGGGGGTATTGTAGGGAAGGAGGTGGGGGGGGGAAGGTTTGGGGTGGAAGGGGAGTGGATGAGCTCCGGGAAGGGGAAGAGGAGAGGGGAGCCATAAATGACAGAGGGGAGAAGATGAAGAAGGAGGAGGAGGAGGAGGAGGAGGAAGAAGAAGAAGAAGAAGAAGAAGAAGAAGAAGAAGAAGAAGAAGAAGAAGAAGAAGAAGAGGAGGAGGAGGAGGGGGAGGAAGAGGAAGAGAACGAGGAGAAGTAGGGGATGGTCGGAAATAGCCACAGACTGAAATGGTGGGAAAAGATGAGGCGGTCAGTGCTGGAGGAGGAGGAGAAGATGGAAGAAGAGGAGGAAGCGGAAAGAGAAGAAGGAGAAGGAGGAGAAGAAGGAGGAGGAAGAGGAGTAGACGAGAATGAGGAAGTCCAGAATGAGACAAGGAAGGGATGGACCAATACTAGGACGAAGACAAAGAGACACAAGGACAGGTAACAAATGAAGGATTCGAAGCGTCCAATCCTCCGACGAAGAAGCAAAACGAAACTTTACAAAAACGAAACCAAGATAAAACCGTCGTGAAACTCTTAGCGAAAAGAAACAGGCATAAGATACAGGAGGGAGAGAGAGAGGGGACACTCGTCTCGCCTGCTGACCACATACGAACCAAACTTTACGTCAAAAAAATCCTAAAAAAAAAAAGAAAAAAAAAAGGTAAAAGGAAAGAAAGAAGAAAAATCTGTCAGACTCAACACCTCTTCCCATCTTCCTGCCGGAGACATGGCACCGCGCTGGTCATCTGATTACGTTCTGAGTCCCCTCCTCCCTCACCCACACACATTCACGCCCCCCTGCAAGGGGGCAGGGGGCGCCCCCAGCCCAGGCCTTTGGTAATAGCCTCTCTCCTCCTCCTTTACTTACGGCCCAATCGAAGCCATTTGTAATCCCAAGAACAGTTCCTCTCAATCTCAGCCAGACCTGATCACCATTCTTCCATCGCCCGTCTGTGAATAATGCCTAAGGGAGACGTGGTGTGTGGAGGAGGAGGGGGGCGAGTTGTGCGCCCTTATACCACCCTCCCTCCTGCTACCCAAACCCTAGGGCGGTGGGAGGAGAGCCCCTGTCCACCACCCTCTTTCCAGTACTCAATGGGGAGTGAGGCAACACCCTCTCCCTCCCGCCTCACACCATTCCCTTACCATGACACCCAAGGGTCTATAAGGAGGCGAACGCCCCCCTTACACCATCTCCCCCAATGCAACCACCACCACCTACGGTACGGTAACCTCTCCCCCTTTCTCTCCCAACACCAACCACCCTCCCTCCATCCTCTCCCTCTGTAGTAAAAAGAGGGGGTGGGGGGTTTGGTTCTTTCAAGCATTGCATAAAAAGGTTATATAGCGCCTCTTAAAGAGTTGATGGCTCCTTGGCAGGCGGGAGGCTTCGCGAGAATAATAAAAGAAAGGGGCAACCCTTTATCAGGGAACTTAAAAAGTCGTGTCCTGAGTATTGAAACAAGAGGGGCATGACAGTACACAGAGCTGTGTATAAGACCTGTGGTTATTTAAACAGAGTATAAGACTTGTGTATACTTAAACAAGAGGGTATGATGGTATACAGGGCCAATTATGAGACTTGTGGGTATCTAAAAAAGAGGGTATGATAGTGTCCAAAACCAGTTATGAGACTTGTGGGGGTTTTAGATATGAGGGCATAATACTTGTGGGTATATTAAGCAAGAGAGCATTATAGCAACAGATAAGCATGAGACTTGTGGGTATTCTAAGCAAGAGAGCATAATGGTATACAGAGCCAGTTATGAGACTCGTGGGTGTCTTAAACAATAGCGTATGGTGGTATACAAAGCCAGGTATAAGACTCGTGGATAATTGGGGAAAGAGAGCATGATGTTACACAGATCTAAGTATAAGACTCGTGTGGACTTATTAGCTGACGTAAACTGTAAGGCATGAGTTTTATCAACATCATTCACAATAGTTTCTTAAATAGAGGACAGTAGGAGCCTAGCACCTCGAAATGATGTATACAATCCAGTGTCAAAGGGAAACGTAATTGTCCCCCCCCCCCTCCAAACACACACACACACACACACACACACACACACACACACACAGAAAAAAAAAAGTTTAAAATCGTAACTGTAAAAGTCTAAAAAGTCTTGATGCAAGACTTAAAATTCTCCAATAATACAAGAGGATTACGATGAAAACTGCTATTCCAAAGAAGGAAGGGCTTAGAAATCCCCGCCTGGGTCTTAAAACCACTTGAGCATATGATTATTCATAAGGGAATGAAACCACATTACGAATACATTTACTCGATAAATGAGTCAAACACATGTTGCCAAAGGATCAAAAAAGAACCTCTGAAAATATGGAAAAAAATAGAAATAATAACGAAGTCTTTCAGAGTTCTTCAAAAGCAGTTTCCATTACTCAAACTTTTCTTTTAAGTGTACAAAGGTTTCGAACCTGTTTAATAAGAAGAATTTGGTCCTTTAACAAACGTGCCGGAGATCTTTCTTCACAGAGTCGAATCGTTTCTCACATTTTGGAGGGAAAAAGATTGTAATTATTGCTCGTTCTTAGATCCCAGTGTGTCACACTCTCGTTCGTTATATGAAAAAGAAAATATGCGATACAGTTTCAAGTTGGATTTCAAACCGTTTACGATCCCAAAGGGGGGAAGGGAACGGAAGAAATATAAATATTCTAAAAGCCTTTGTTTATAAGGTAAAGTAGATGATATCACAATTTTGATGGTAGTTAGTGATGGTGATTGGGTTGGTAAGTGATTAGCTTTGGTAAAGTATGATGAAGACTTTATATAGACATCATACCAGTAGCTATTGAGGGTTATAGATTATTATAGAGTGATTATAGTACTATGAGTAAGGACCCATAGGATGCGAAAGTCTTTCTCAAGAACTAACTTACGATAGACTTACGAGAGATTCCTAAAGGGCTTACGACAGACAGAATTATAACGAGAAACGTGCGACTTCCCACCTTGCGACACTGAAGAGGGAGAGAATCACAGCGCTTACGATGTCGTATCATTAGCTCTCTCTCTCTCTCTCTCTCTCTCTCTCTCTCTCTCTCTCTCTCTCTCTCTCTCTCTCTCTCTCTCTCTCTCTCTCAGCATCTGTCTATCACTCACCTCAGCCAATTACCTCAAACCACTCAGCATAAATCCTCAAGGAAATTTTTTGCCAGGGATTTTTGCAACGCGTTGCTTCTGTAAAGGATAAGAGAAAAGGAAGGAAATCATCTTTCCCCCTTCTCTCCTTCCCTCCCCCCCTTCCAAGCCTTCCCCCTCCCCCTTCCCCCTTCACCTTCCCCCTCCTCCATGCCCAACGAAGGAGAAAAAACAGCAGACAAACATCCCCGCTCTTCTCATCTTACCTCCCACCCCCTCCAGCATGACATTTTGACATGCAAACTAACCTCAGAGATATTCGGGTCCTTCCCTCATTTCAGGGTGGCAGCGTCGGGGTAGAGAGAAGGAGAGAGAGAGAGAGAGAGAGAGAGAGAGAGAGAGAGAGAGAGAGAGAGAGAGAGAGAGAGAGAGAGAGTATTTTTTCCCCTCTACCCCCCTCAGTCCAGCTTACCAATTAAGGGCCTTACTGAGCCTTTGCACTGAAGCACCCCAAGCCCTTAGGGAAGCATGGTGAAGAGTAAGGGTATAAAGGGAGAAGGGTTAAGGAGAGATTCCCAGGGTCAAAGGTCATGAAATAAGGTAATTGGTGGTTTCAGGGTTTGATGGTGTTGTTCGAGGAACAAGTCGGAATAATTTGTCAGTAAATGGTGATTCCACTCTATTGTGGGTCAACAGAGAACAATTTTGGCACGGTAGCTTCGAGGTCAAAGGTTAAGCATATCTGAACTGACCGTTTTGAGCACGACCATATGGCCTTTAAACACGATGACGAGGACCCATGAGCTCAGTACTATGGCCCATAAGCAAGACGGAACGACCCTTAACCCTTATGCAAAACGGGGCAACGCATGGGTATGATGGCGTGACCTTTGACCTGACCCATGATAACACGGTCCCCATCGGTCAAAAACTGACAGAAGGAACAAAAGCCAAATGATGCTGGCCAAACCCAACTTCCTCGTCATCCCTCAGTGAATAATAGAAATAACAGACTTTTCACAGACTGGAGTAACATCTCTTCAATTATCTATTCTAAGCAACTACATCTATCCTAACTCTACATGCTGAAAAACTACAATTATAAATATCAATTGTTTGCTATTACTTTTATTGACAATTCTTCTTTTTATTTCTTATTATTACATATTCATCTCTTTGTTTATATTTCTTGTTTGGTATTCCGTTTTCTTTCACCGTCCTTCCTCCCCGCCACCCTCCGCCCTCGTCTTTGGCTCTGTTGGCCACGAGAAATGCAGGAGGCTCTCCTCGAACACACGACGCGGCAAGCTGTGCTTTATTTAAGGCCGGAAATGGTTCTGGGGAGTCTGTGAATGGCTGTGAGTGAAGTGCTGGGAAATACTTGAGAATCCCGTGAAATGATTTTGAATAAAGTGTACCACAAAGGCTTCTGGTTAGGCTTGAGATCATTCTCGATAGTTTGAATGTCTGTGGAGATTTCGTAAGATATTCAAAATTGTTGAGTTTGACTCGTTTCTTCCCCCTCTCACGATTTCGGTAAATGTTGAAATAATTCTTATCGTGAACAATGTATGATTTAACTTTGGTCTTTTTGGGGGGATCTGCCATCATGTTCGCTTTAGATTAAAACAGTTGAAATGCCGCTCCTTCAACAGTGGCATTGAGACGTAGGAAACTTGACCTTATTGTGATTTCTATTCATTATTGTTACTATTTTGATGTTTGTTGCATTATCTTGGAATCAAAGCCATTAAGCACGACTGTACGACCTTGAGCACGACGGTACGACCCTTGAGCACGACGGCACGACCCTTGAGCACGACGGCACGACCCTTGAGCACGACGGTATGACCTTTGACTTGATCCTCCAGGGTCACATATCAAAGGCCAGGCCATCACACCCATGGACTCCTACCCTCGTGTTTAAGGATCGTATCGTCGTACTGAAGGATCGTATCGTCGTACTCAAGGATCGTATCGTCGTACTCATAGGTCGTACTGTCGTGCTCGAGAGCAGCACCTCGTTCTTAAAGGTCGTAACGACGTATTCAAAGACTGGATAGTCAGTCTCAATTATCGTAACGTTGTGTTCAAGGGAGATCAAGGTCGAAAGAATCAAATCCCCTTTTTTGTTGGAAATTTCATTTTGTGTGTGTGTGTGTGTGTGTGTGTGTGTGTGTTTCCTATTCTTGTACGTACATCAGATGGTCCTTGGTTGATAAGGAGGATACCAGTCAATCAAATACTGCAAGGGGATCTTCCTCGATCCTAATGAGATACTTCCTGGCTTTGATTTGGATCCCATTGTGCCTGATTGAAGAGGATGCATCCCGAAGTACATATAGCATGGAGAACGTAGTGATGGGGCGGGTTCCTCTCTCTCTCTCTCTCTCTCTCTCTCTCTCTCTCTCTCTCTCTCTCTCTCTCTCTCTCTCTCTCTCTCTCTCTCTCTCTCAAATTTTATCCCGTACTTACATATTTTTTTTTTCTATCGGCCCATCAAACGACCCTCGACACATTTTTTATGCCCGGAAATCAAGCCGAGAGGTGTCACTGTCCTGAAGAAGAAGAAGAAGAAAGAAAGAAAGAAAGAAAGAAAGAAAGAAAGAAAGAAAGAAGAAGAAGAAGAAGAAGAAAGGAAGCCTGGAAGTGGAAACCTCCCTGTGTTTACAGTGTGACGTCACACGGCTGGCGGGATTGGAACAACTTGTTTACGTCTAACTCCATCGTTTTACAGAGAGAGAGAGAGAGAGAGAGAGAGAGAGAGAGAGAGAGAGAGAGAGAGAGAGAGAGAGAGAGAGAACTCTGCTGGCGTCATTGACCCCCCCTCACAGCTGTCGTACGTGGAGGTCAAACTATTTGTTTTACACACGCGCCAGGATGTGTGCCACACGCCAGGTGAAATGAATATTGAGACGCTTGTTGACCTGGTCGATGCCATCTTCCCTGAATGGAACAGGATGACGGGAAGGGAAGGGAAGAGGGGGGCGCAAGGCCATTTTTCAATTTTCCAGTTCCTGGGATACGAGAAATCAGTGGTCGACGCTGGCTTCTTCTGGGCCGCTGGGTCGAGGCCTGGATGCTGCAGTTTGGGGTAAAGGGGGAGATGGGGTGGGGGTGAGGAAGAGGGGGAGGGGAGAGTATGGCTCATAGTGTGGGGGAAAGAAGGGGGAGAGAGGGAAGGGGTAGATGAGTGCTAAGAGTGGGAGGGTGGGGGGAGGATATATATATATATATATATATATATATATATATATATATATATATATATATATATATATATATATATATATATATATATATATATATATATATAATATACTAACTTAAATACCTTTCTTTTTCCATTCGATCGAACCTTGGAAAATTTAAAAAGGAATGGCTGGCAGTTGTAATTTTGGAGAGAGAGAGAGAGAGAGAGAGAGAGAGTAGAACAAGTAGTCCCCATATTCACACGAATATCCCTCATACTACGTAGTTATTCCTCATATTCACACGAATATCCTTCATACTATGTAGATATTCCTCATATTCACACGAATATCCTTCATACTATGTAGATATTCCTCATATTCACACGAATATCCCTCATACCATGTATATGTTCCTCAAATTCCCACGAATACCCCTCATACTACGTAGATATTCCTCATTCACACGAATACCCCTCATACTACGTAGATATTCCTCATTCACACGAATACCCCTCATACTACGTAGATATTCCTCATATTCACACGAATACCCCTCATACTACGTAGATATTCCTCATATTCACACGAATACCCCTCATACTACGTAGATATTCCTCATATTCACACGAATACCCCTCATACTACGTAGATATTCCTCATATTCACACGAATACCCCTTCCAACTAAGCAAAACAGTCCTCATGACAAGATCCCTCCGTTGCACCGTAAGGTGAATCATGCGCTCCCGAGAACCAGGGTTCGAGCACGCCCGGGGATTCTCCATCGGCGCCCTCATAATACAAGAGCAAATATGAGGCGCGTGTCCCTCCCTCCACGAGCCGAGAGAAGGAACGGCCATTGTAAGGGAATTTTTGAGGAATCTTTGTTCTCAAGCTTTTATAAAATGTCTTGGGAGGGAAGATATACAATATAGGAAGAAGGGTGAGGTAAAATTATATGATCATATTTCCGTATTGACCTCACAATTGGTGGTGAACGAGTGAGTGTTGTGAGGAGGGGGGAGTAGTGTGGTGGCGAGCTATAGTGTGGGGTGGACCATACACTATGTGAAAGTGATCATTATGATGGAAATGATGAGAATATTGATGTGAGAGTGTACGTGGTGTCGTTTTACACACACACACACACACACACACACACACACACACACACACACACACAAACCCATATATATATATATATATATATATATATATATATATATATATATATATATATATATATATATATATATATATATATATTGTTTTCCTTATGCTTTACGACCTTTGTACTTTTCCTATGATTCTCAAGTTACCCCAACTCCCCATCTCTTCCCATAAACCCCATGATGCCTGTTTTCCTCCTCTTCCCTCCCTCCCACCCAGGAAGTTCCCTGTGACATCTATTCCTCCCCCGCCATGGTGGTCCACGTAGCCACGGTTTATGGGGGATATTCCCCGCCACTCGATAACAGGCAGACCCACCCAGTAAAGAGAAAGTGTCCACCATCATTCCGGCCATATGCCCACCACACCACCCCTACCCCCCTTTGCGAGAGATCGGGGAGTATCGGCCGATATAAAATCATAATCGGGACCACGGCGCCAAATTTAAAGTTTCCTTGGACAAGCACAGCTGGTTAAGAGACTATAAAAGTCTCGTGTTTCGAGGATGGAAGGGGATACAAAAAGGGGGGAAAAAAATGTCTGATGTAGTTGGTTGTCGTGGCTATCCTGAGGCTGGGGACTTTCTTCTTCCTCTCGTATCGGAGGAAACTGAGGAGTCTTTGGAGTGAGAGTAGATGACGTATGGTCTTGGTATATATATGGCAGGCGAACATATAGGTCTTTATACACGATCTTTTAAAGGGTAAGGAGGGTACTAGAGTGACATATGAGGTATAATGCATTTGTCATGATATCTACATTAACCCAGCTTTGTGCACGACGGTACGACCCTTGAGCAAGACGGTACGACCCTTGATTAAGACGGTACGACTTTAGAGGACGACTTTACGACCCTTGAGTATGATGGCCTGGGCCTTGACCTGACCTTTGAGGTCACTCTCATGTGGGTTATGGGGGTTTCTAGGCTCTAACTCTTCCATGCACTCACTTCAGACCTTCTACACTCTCTCATCAAACCTCTCACATACTCACTTTAAAACCCTCCTAACACACACTTCAGACCTACTCGAACTCACTTCAGATCCTCTAACACACACACACACACACACACACACACACACACACACACACACACACAGCCATTTCAGACACTTTACTCAGTCATTTCAGGCCCTTTCACCCAGTCACTTCAGGCCTTCCTCACACATTTCAGACAAACACATCCTCCGACATCACGGCTTTAATTTCGTTTTGTGAAGGAAGAAGAAGAGGAAAAAAAAGAAATGAGAAGAATGAAGCATGAACGTCCACTAACCTCAGGTTCTGAAATATGAAAAGCACATATTTGCAGGTCTACTGTTTTACATATTTCAGCAACTTGTTCTCAGAGTTTGAGTGAACCAGTATTCCACGTCTCGACCCACCTATCCCAAGGTAGTCATGTTTCCATCTTTATCTCTCACATGTAATCTGTTCTATAATGTATCAAATATTCATCAATATAACTAACCATGCAATATAACCCAAACGCTCCAGGTCCTCCTCATTCAAACTCACACTCGAACCATCCTATCTCACGCGTCCACAGACCCTGTTACACCTCTTTTACTTAGCTTTTTCCTTATCTTCACGTTTAACATTCGCCTTTTCCAAACTCTTTAATCAGCCTGTGGAGTTTGTCACTGGCGTCTGCTATTAGAGCCGTGTCATCTGCAAACAGCAACTGATTCACCTTCCATGCACCCTCTCTCCCTCGCCACCCCACACCTGAAGCATACTGTAGACCTGTCCTTTGCTCCTAGACCCTTGCATTAACCTCCCTCTCCATGCCATCCATGAACGTGTTAGACACCCATAGCGACCTCACACTCCCTTAACGCAAACCCAGATCCACCGGGAACCACTCATGGTACTCCATTCCGACTCGCACAGACCCCCTTTGTTCTCCCAAAGGAAAAAAAAATATCCTCACTGTAACACAGTGTCGTCAAAGAACTTCTCACTCCAAAAAAAATGCCCTTATTTCTCCGTCTGTTACTGGAATGATCACAACCTTGGAGCTGCAGCAAGGGGTCCTAGAGAAATCACACACACACACACACACACACACACACACACACACACACACACGCTCCTAAACAGTCTGCTTAATGATAACAAACTTCAGTGACATAAAAATTACGTAAATGGCAATAATTTCAAGGCAATGTAAAGATGCTTAAATGCTAACACGTTACAGTGATACGAAAACTATGCACACGGCAGTAATTTGTAGGAAATGGAAAGATCTCTTAAGGGAAAAAAAATATATATAAATACATATACATATACGATATATTTCTTCTACCTTAAGAAGTACTGTCCGTAACGGCCATATATAGCCATGAATTCTAGTAAGAATTCTTTTCAGAGTACCACTAGAAAAAAATATATATATTTATATAAACTGCTCTTCACCAGCCGGGCGAAGGTAGGATTTATGTAATCAGTATTGCTACAATTGGAATATATTGCTTCGTTAGCCTAAGTAAATCTCCTTATTTCTCTCGATTTTTCTCAAGGGGGATTTCACGTTTATGTAATTAGGTCACAAGATTAAATCTAGTGGAGTGGCAGGCGGACAGCCGGTCCCTCCCACAGTGTATACAGGAAGACTAGTTCCTCCTGCTGGTAAAATGGGTTTGGTTTACGAGGCTTACTTAACTGTGAGGGTATGTAGCGCCCAGGACTTTATATGGGACTTAAGTCAGTTGTTGGGATATATATATATATATATATATATATATATATATATATATATATATATATATATATATATATATATATATATATATATATATATATATGTGTGTGTGTGTGTGTGTGTGTGTGTGTGTGTGTGTGTTAGCCGATGCCAGATCATCTATCAACAAAAATTAAAAGTATGGTTCATGACATAGACGCGTGAGTGGTGGTGTGGTGGTGTGGTGGAGATACGTGCTTGGTGGTGGTGGTGGTGTTGGTGGTGGAGACAGTGTTGGTGATTAACAAGGTACCGGATAGTAGGTGTCAGGGGATAGTGGTGGATAGCGCGCCTTTACATGGCTAGGGTGTAGTGATGGATAAGAACTATCCACTTAACAGGTGAGGATAGTGTTAGGATAGGGGAGAAACAGTGGATAGGGAGATCTTGAACTCCTCATCAGGGCGAAGACAGAATAGGGAGGAGGGAGCCTGCCTTCCTGCAGGGTCAAGACAGAACACAAGGTAAGGGAGGGAGAGAGAGAGAGAGAGAGAGAGAGAGAGAGAGAGAGAGAGAGAGAGAGAGAGAGAGAGAGAGAGAGAGATACCCCCCCACCCGCTTCCCTCCCTGCAGACTTCTTCATTAATATGCAAATGAGTTCCTCTCAAATATTCACGGGACGAAGCAGCGATACAGTGAGAAAACGTGCCGGAATATTTTGCCAGTTGTATTTGTTGATGTTTTTGTCGAGTGTCTATACTGTATTAATACATTATTTAATGTCTCTGATGTATTAATACAAATCTAATGTTTCTGATGTATTGATACATTATTATCTAATGTCTCTGATGTATTAATATATTATCTAGTGTCTCTGATGTATCAGTACATTATCTAGTGTCTCTCATGTATCAATACATTATCTAATGTTTAGATGTATCAATACATTATCTAATGACTCTGATGTATTAATACATTAAACGCTTGTTAACCTGTAATGTTGGACTTGTTTCATATCGTAATGACCGTGTCGCCCTTACTGTAATGGGTCGTTTGAAAGCAATTCCATAAATTATGTATAAAATTATCTCATTTCATCTATCTGTTTATCTGTTCAACTATTAATCTATCTATTATATCATCTTTTATTTATTCAATCATCTCCCCCTTCATTTCTTATCTATTTTTCATCTATTTCTACACTTAGTTCATTGACTTTCTAGTTCCATATTTTATCTATTCGTCTCATTGCTTTCCATTTACTTATTCTTTCATTTCTCGTCTATCTGTTCATTCACTTACTTGACCTTCAACATGGTCATTCGTTATATTTCATTCTTCATCATTTTTTTTTCTTTTTTGCTTTCACTTGTAGTTGGTGTTTTCAGTCCAGCGGGGCCAGCGAGAGACGCATTTCCCTTTCAGACCAGCCCCACAAGGCACTTGAACCTCTAGCCCAGGCCCCAAAAGGTCACCTGAACCTCTAGCCCAGACCCATAAGG
The DNA here is from genome assembly GCF_036320965.1 of Panulirus ornatus. NCBI lineage: Eukaryota > Metazoa > Arthropoda > Malacostraca > Decapoda > Palinuridae > Panulirus > Panulirus ornatus. Next base: position 7,895,670 of record NC_092252.1, on the reverse strand, counting down.
TCACTAGGGTGTTCAAACCAGCCCCACAAGGTCGTCACGTCCAGTTCATCCCCTCAAGGTAATTAGATCAACCACACCAGCCCCACAAGGTCATTAGAACACCTAGACCATCTCGAAAAGGTCACGATGGCCTCCAAACCAGCCCCACAAGGACACTAGAGCACCCAGACCAGCCCCACAAGGACACTAGAGCACCCACAAAGCCCCCACAAGGACACTAGAGCACCCACACAGCCCCACAAGGACACTAGAGCTTCTACACAGCTCCACAAGGACACTAGAGCCCCCACATAGCCCCACAAGAACACTAGAACATCAAGACCAGCCCCCACAAGGACACTACAGCACCCACACATCCCCACAAGGACACTAGAGCACCCACACAGCCCCCACAAGGACACTAGAGCACCCACACAGCCCCACAAGGACACTAGAGCTTCTACACAGCTCCACAAGGACACTAGAGCCCCCACATAGCCCCACAAGAACACTAGAACATCAAGACCAGCCCCCACAAGGACACTACAGCACCCACACATCCCCACAAGGACACTAGAGCACCCACACAGCCCCCACAAGGACACTAGAGCACCCACACAGCCCCACAAGGACACTAGAGCTTCTACACAGCTCCACAAGGACACTAGAGCCCCCACATAGCCCCACAAGAACACTAGAACATCAAGACCAGCCCCCACAAGGACACTACAGCACCCACACATCCCCACAAGGACACTAGAGCACCCACACAGCCCCCACAAGGACACTAGAGCACCCACACAGCCCCCACAAGGACACTAGAGCACCCACACAGCCCCCACAAGGACACTAGAGTACCCACACAGCCCCACAAGGACACTAGAGCACCCACACAGCCCCACAAGGACGCTAGAACACCCAGACCAGCCCCACAAGGTCCACTAGGACTCCCACAGCTCTGCCAGGCTACCCGGCCCTCGCGTGGTGATTCATCGACACAATTGCTGAGTTGAACCTGAGTGTGGAGGTCTCTTGGTGGCAGAAGATGGTTACTGACTGTCCTGGGGGCTTCTGCAAGAGACATGGGGTCAGGTGGATGGTCCGGTGTGGTCCTCTGATAATGGGGTCTGTGCATGGGGAGTGGAGGTAGGTAGGTGGTGTCTGCAAGCGACATGGGGTTCATCAGTTGTCCATGGTGATTCGCATGGGGTTTTTGGTGATGGGGTGGGAGGGAGAGTAGCACGGTGGTGATGGGGATAGGAAGGATGGGGATGGGGATAATGGGGTAATGGAGTGAGGAGGATACTAATAGCAATGAGGGTTGTAAGGATGTGTGTGTGTGTGTGTGTGTGTGTGTGTGTGTGTGCCCATCTCCTTATCCTCCTCCCCTCCTTATTATCACTTTTCTCCCCTTATCTGCCCCTTCTCTGCCACCCCTCTCCCCTCTCTCTATCATCCTACCCCAACCCCTCCAGACGCATTCCCCTCCCCCACCCCTCACCAAACCCCCCCAGCAATACCCACTTGTTACCAGAAATTCAGATGAGACCCCACTTCACATGGGTCACATAAAACCCACCCAATTCACATGACTCACATGGAGCCTCTTCACATGCATCACGTCCTTAAGCCCCCTTCACACGGGTCACAGAAGACCCACTTCACACGGGTCACATAAGACCCACATCACATGGGTCGCATCAACCCCCCTTCACACGGGTCACATGAGACCCGCTTCACATGGGGTCAAATGAAACCCCCTTCACAGAGGTCACACGAGACCCACTTCACACAGGGTCACATGAGACCCACTTCACACAGGGTCACATGAGACCCACTTCACACGGGTCACATCAAGCCCACTTCACACGGGTCACATCAAGCCCACTTCACACGGGTCACATGAGACCCACTTCACACGGGTCACATCAAGCCCACTTCACACGGGTCACATCAAGCCCACTTCACACGGGTCACATGAGACCCACTTCACACGGGTCACATCAAGCCCACTTCACACGGGTCACATGCATATTCATCGGGCGTATCCATTACCGGGGGTTGCCTAGAACTCCCCTCCCCCCCTAATCCCCCTTCCCCTCACCCCACACTAACGCGGTCATTACCATAGGCGGGTCGCTGGCGTTGCTTGGGGGGAGGGGGGGAGAGGAGGGGGATAGGTGGTGGGGGGTCGGGATGGGAAATCGGGTGAGGAGGGAGTGAGGGGAGGGAAGGGAAGGGGAGGTGCCGGGCGGTGCCAACTCTCCCCCCTTCCCCTCTCCTTCCCCTACTGAGCTTACGGTATTCTGCCGGGAATTTAAACCAGTATTTTGGAATTTTGCCGAGACTGGGAAGGTACACCTACAAAAATGCCCGTGTGTAAGTAAGTTTTTAGAATTAGATATTTCTAGAATAATAAGGAAGGGAATTTTGAGGATTACATTAGATACATTCTAACACAAGATTTTTTGTTTCTTGAGTATAAATGTTAGTAATGTGAAAATGATACGTGAATCTGAACACATCATTTGGTAGTACCTGTAAGGACGTGATCATATTTCATGGTTCATGAGACATAAGGAGCTTTCGGGCAATTAGCGGTGGACACCGGGGGTAATTAATGAGTTTTATTAATTAATGATGAGCTCCGAGGTAATTGGCAGGAGATTTGAGGATTCAACGAGGGACATGGGTAGTTAGAGACAATTAACTCGACGGCAAAATAAAATTACTTTAGGAATATGAAGCATTGCTTGAAAAGTGCAGGTAATTGGAGACGCTAACAGGTGATTAGTGGGACACTAGTTAGTAAATAACGACTCATTAGCACAATAATGAGAGGCTCGTTAATAGATGGAGAGATAACTAACTGGAGACTTGTCTAATTACGTAGAGACTTCAGGATGATTAATCAAAGTTTTGAATTACTGAGGAATTTATGGGGTAATTAGTGTAACTCCAATGTAATTATTGAGACAGTGAGATAATGGGACTTTGCTCATGTTAGTGGAGACTGTGCAGTAGTTCTTAAGATGAAGAGTTTCTGATGAGAGATTCCTAGAGAGCGAGATGTCTCACAAGAGGGAGAGACACGTAGAGAGAGAGAGTCTCATCTGTCTCGTGAAATTGCCATAGACCTGATGAAACTGACGTGAAGAGAGATACCTAGACAGCATACGAAGTTCCGAGAGACCGAGAGACATGGAGAGACTTCTCTGATATGAAAGGAAGTACACGAAAGTGCATGGGAATGTACGGGTGTACAGGAAAGTCCATTACAGTACATAGGATCGGGTACAGGGGTAAACAGGGTTGCGGAGGTGACCATATTAACACAGTACATAGGGTGGGGTACAGGGGTAAACAGGGTTACGGAGGTAACCATATTAACACAGTACATAGGGTGGGGTACAGGGGTTAAACAGGGTTACGGAGATAACCATATTAACACAGTACATAGGGTGGGGTACAGGGGTAAACAGGGTTGCGGAGGTAACCATATTAACACAGTACATAGGGTGGTGTACAGGGGTAAAGAGGGTTACGGAGGTAACCATATTAACACAGACCCAGTTAATGTCAATACTCCTTCAATTGACATTTCTCCCTGGAATTATCATTATCAATTCCTCCACTTTCGAGATAATGTCATCATTTATATCAGTGATTGCTTAACCGTCCCCTCAGAACGAACCTCTCTCAAAAAAGAAAAAGAAAAAATGTATATATATGGCCTTCACAATTTAAGATCTCCCCCCAGACTTAGAAAATGGTGATCGGGTTACCCCCTCCCCCCACAATACCGGGTTGCGTTTTCTTTTTTTTTTTTTTTCTAGAAAAGAAATCCCTTTGCCATTGTTACTCCTGTATTTCCATCGTCGCCGCCAGGCAGGATGGGCATCACCCTCAACAGAGACGTATATAAAACGAATTATCGTCGTAAATGAGAACCTTAACGAGGGTGTGAAATCTGCGCAAGTTTTCAATTCCCAGAGGCGCAATATGCAATTTGGCGGTGCGGGCTTCAGCGGAGATGAAGCGATACGCCTCTCATTCGCGTCCTTGGGTCCGCCTCACTGATTCACAGACTCATGAAGGCGAGGGAGATACAGTCTTACCCATCCCCGACCCTCCCCGACGACTCACTCACTCTCCGGCGGAGGAGACACAAGTGGGTAGCGGTTCGAATCCTGCTGTTGGAGAATATTGCATTTTCTTGTGGAATTGCATACTCAGTGCATATGGATGGGATGGTGAGGGAGGTAAATGCAAGAGTCTTGCATGTGTGAAGTCTCCTGTTGGGGTGAGTGGGAGGGCCTGGGATGTAAGGCAGCTGTTGTTTGCTGATGACGCGGCGCTGATAGCTGATTCGAGTGAGAAACTGTAGAAGCTGGTGTGTGAGTTTGGTAGAGCGTGTGAAAGGGGAAAGTTGAGAACAAATGTGAATATAATTAGAGTTATTAAGTTTAGCAGTGGAAAGAAACAGGTTAGTCGGGATGTGAGTTTGATTAGAGAGAACGTACAGGAACTGAGATGTTTAAGACACCTGGGAGTGGAAATGGAAGCGAATGGACCCACTGAATCTGAATTGAGCCACAGGGTGGGTGAAGGGGCTGTGGTCCTGGGCACATTGACCTGAAACCAGGTGAGCAGTGCAATAGAGAAGTTAAAAAAAAAAAGGCAGGAAAAGGAAAGAAAAAAAATCTTATCAGGTGACCTATATAACGTATATGGTTTATTAAGTCTCCCCTCTTCACTACATTGTCCACGTTTTCTTTACCCTGAAGCTCCACAGAACTAATCGAAATATAGTGATTCTCACATGATCCCATAACGGGTGAAATTAGGTCCCCCCCTACCCCCCTCTGACCATACACAGACTCTCTCTCTCTCTCTCTCTCTCTCTCTCTCTCTCTCTCTCTCTCTCTCTCTCTCTCTCTCTCTCTCTGTTTCTGAAGGAGACGACCACACACACACACCCCTCCCCCCAAACCCTAACTCATACGTTATCATACCGATAAAAATTTAGCGCGGTATTTAACCAGCTCATTAGAGTGAATTTATAATTATCTTTATTTGCTTCGTCTGGTCCTAACGACGCATGCCGAGCGGGCGTCCATATTCCCCGGGTGCAGACCACACAGTGTCAGGCGCAGACAGGCCTTCCCTCCCATCCTCCTTCCTACAGGCCCCGGCGGGGCCCCCCGCGCGCGCCCCTCCCCCGAGCGTTAGGTCTTCGTAAGCCCCTCTTTTATCCAGCGGGGGCCCCCCAATGCTCTCCAACTTTCATTAGTGGGTTCAGTAATTAGCTCGCGACGATAAACTGTGCTCGTTACAAGTTCTCACATAACTTCTCCCTGGACAATGTAAGCATCATTTTCTGTTTTCTTTCTGTATGATCGGACGATCACTCACGACCTTTCCGATAAACCAACATTTAAAAAAAAAAAAAAAAAGAGAACATCGTACAGCGGGTATTCATCTATCTATTTTTTAAACGTTTTTCGAAAAGTCTGATTCAGTGGGTTTTTTTTTTTTTAACGATTCGCGTATGTGAAAAAAAGGCTCAGCGGAAGTCGCCCCGACACTTATGAATAAATTTCACATTATTACCACATGGTCGCTGCAGTTTAAACCAAATTACTCCTAAGCGTTCTTAAAGAAAAAAATAATCGTCCTTCATCTCATCCTCAAAATTTTCCGAAAACTGTATTGCATTTCTTAAAAAAATGAATAATAATTCATAAAGTTGATTATCAGTCACTGTGACCTCAGTGTAATTTACATGTGCCATTATCATTTTGTTTTTATTATACTTAACCGCCGTCTCCCGCGTCAGCGAGGTAGCGCAAGGAAACAGACAAGGAATGGCCCAACCCACCCACATGCACATGTATATAAATAAACGCCCACACACGCACATATACATACATATACGTACATTTCAACGTATACATACATATACACAGACATTTACATATATACATACATACCCACGTACATATCCAGAACTAACTATCAGTCCGTTGCTCAACGATAGAACTTTTCACCTGTTCAGTAAGTCATGGTCAACGAGTGGTTAACCATCACGAATATTTCGAGGAAGATCCCCTAACGAATATCCTCCACCGGCGCAGCGCTCGCATGAATTCTCAAACCGATCGCTGAATTATCCGACCACGCAGCCCCCGTTGATCGTAAGCGGACACCCGCCACTTCGAAGGATCTCCCCGAAGATAAAGTTTAGATCGACTTCGAAAAGGACCTTCGGGTTATGCGAACGAAGGACCTCCTCGCTCCTTTCTCCCTGAGCCCCCCAACCCCCCTGAGGAAATCCATACAAACGGGTATGGAAATCAGATTTCCAGTTCCAGATGACACACGCTCTCTCTGAATCATACAGCCATTCTCCAAGACCAACTTTCCCTCCATACACATCTTCGTATGGATGCTTACACACCCTTTCGACCAGAGGTCCTTATGATTTCGGACGATCATGGCTGCGTCCAAAGGGGCCCGGGCGAATTCCAGGCACGTTTCCAGGTAACCGTGTCGTCGGCATTTTAGAGGGGGGGCGTCTGGAAGGGTTTCGACATCCTTTCCCATAACTCTCAGATTATTTTCCTGATATCAGTAATCTCCCTGCCTAACCCAGGGACATTTGGGGACTATCCTCTCAAAGATCAGGGAGGATGTTCCAAGAGATTCCGTGATCGAGTTCAGCCTCTCCTTCCCATCTCCCTGAACGAGTTCAACCGGTCCTTCCCATCTCCCTGAACGAGTTCAACCGGTCCTTCCCATCTCTGTGAGCGAGTTCAACCGGTCCTTCCCATCTCTCTGAGCGAGTTCAACCAGTCCTTCCCATCTCCCTGAACGAGTTCAACCAGTCCTTCTCATCACCCTGAACGAGTTGAACCAGTCCTTCCCATCTCCCTGAACGAGTTCAACCAGTCCTTCCCATCACCCTGAACGAGTTGAACCAGTCCTTCTCATCAGCCTTAAGTCTTACACAAGTCTCATACACACGTTCAGGGAGACTGAAATCAACATGATCATTCCTCCTCGCACGTCTGTCGGTTCTGACCTCCCTTACGGCAGACGAATTTCCCTGACACGTATCCTGAAATCTTACGTTGACCTTCAGATGACCTCACCTTTACGCCCTCGATTGCGATAATGACCTTATAAGTTCATAGTAAGCTACCTTTCTCATATTCTTCGTAGCAACTTCTGTACGAATTCTTTGACAGTTGTCATTTGAACTTCGTATTGATCAAGTGTGTGCGTGTGATGACCTCACATGACAACTTCGTATTGATCAAATGTGTGTAATGACCTCATGTGATGATCGCATTCCTTAGGAAACCTATATATAATGACCTAGTTAGATTGCTAATGACCTTCTAATGACATTAATACTCACTCACCCCACCCCCCTCAAGATGACCTTGGTTGACGATGACTGAGAAGGTCAGATTACGTGACCTCATCGACCTACGGGAGATCTTATCGTTGACCTTGCACGTCATCACTTCGACGTAGATAGCAATACCTTTTCACACCGATCTGAATGATCACTTCATCGGGTTCGTCCTCTGGGTGATTCTTCTTCTTCGTCGTGGAAAGCAAGACTTTCCAAGAACTTCTGGAGGATTAATGATGCCATTCCATACAGTCGAAGTTGGATGAACCCGCTTCGAATTCTCTTTCAGATTTTGATATCTTTTTTTTTTTCCATTCAGCTTTGGATTATGAAAAGTTTGAGTGATATGTGCTTTATGGTTCATCCAGATGCTTCATATTGTTTCGGGGTTCATGACGGTACGACCCATCCATGGGTTTGATGGTAGGCCTTTGACCACAGTCAGACCTCGAAGGGTCAGGTCAATGCCCAAGGGTCGAATCGTCTTGTTCGAGGATCATACCGTCCTACTCATGAGTTTAAGGTCGGGACTAAAGATTTTTCACATTTTCTTCTGATCCTGTAAATACCTTAAGTCAGCTTTGGATCCTCTATAATGAATTACGAATGCTTCAGATTTAAGCATCGACTCTTCAAGTGAGATCCGAATGTTTCATGCCAACTATAGATCCGCAGAAGCGGGTTAACATCACCTACGATGCTGCTATGGTATCTAAGACTGTTTAGGGATACGTAAGATCGAATCTAAATCCTTCAGACGTCTGGAGAATCCTTAGAATTTTCACCGAGTACTTGAAATGGTTCCTCTGGTCTTAGAATCTCTCGGTAGTACTTGATCCCGACATGACCAAGTTCGGTACAGAATACTTCAGGTTGTTCCCTGTTGTTTGAATGTCTTCCTGGATGTTTCAGATCAGTGTCGATGATAACAAGAAAGTCAGGGTGTGTCAACTGTCTCACTGTCAGCTCTTGAAGAGCTTGTCTTGCCACACTCCGTGTAGTCGTCTGCTGTTGTGTATGGCGAGTGGTTTTTTACTCTTATCTTCGCCTTGGTCATCCCTTACCTCTTTCCGTCTAGCGATCGGTCAAAAGTAAGTTGCATTCGTCTATTTTCATCCAATTTCTTTTTTTCTTAGTCTAGCCATCTGAGCTGTCGCGTAGTGTACTTCTGCAGCCAATAGAAGTTGGTCCGATTCTTTCTTCTTTCCTTCGTTTGCGAATTTGTAACTACACACACACACACACACACACACACACACACACACACACACACACACACACACACACACACACACACACACACACTGAGAAAAACGTAATGTAACAGGAAGAGCGGTCAGTTCTGAGCAGGAAACAGCCATCTCCTCCCTCACCAAGTTGTCGCCTAAAGTAAAATCAAAAAAAGGTTTTGAAATAGATTTCGTTATATTCCTCTTTGATTTCTAAAGTAAGACCTCCAGCGTTAAGCGAGCCGGATCGAACTATTCTGTAAGACTTTGTTGTATGAATTCCTCGCTGTAACCTTACCCACGCCATCCGTTGTTTATTCTGTACCAGAAAAACACGAAGGATGATCCTTTTCAAAGGACATTTGTAGCAGATGGGAAGTCGCTGGTTGACGCACGAAACACTCGAGGCAAAAAAGAAAAAAAAAATATAAAAACTTCAGAATCTTCTTCTGTTGCTCCTTTTTTGCGAAATACCAGAAGACACATTGTATCAAAATTAGGAGAGGAAACGAACCTCTATACAACATGGAAATATTAGGATCACCTCCCTTTGCACAGCAAGCCTTTGGAGCCTCTGTCTTCCACTATTCATCCCTGGGTTGGTTTTCAAACATCCCCGCGTATAATAGACATTCGATAAATACTTATCATGCTTGAAGACTGCATGACCGAGAGACGACAAACAGACAAAGGGACGGGAGCCCTTTGGAGTTCTGATCCTTTGATGATTCCGAGTTGTTGTTGTTGTTGTTTTATCATATCTTCGTCTACATCCACTGCCACACATGAGTGTTCCAGTGTTCCACTCAAGAGAGCTCGCAGACTGCTGTAGAAACATGGTGGTGTTGCTTTGCTGCTACGCCCTCTCTGCCACAGTCAGGGAGGCTTCTGCTGCCTCTCGTGTTTGACAAAAGGTTGTTAATGGCCTCCTCCCTCCTGGTCGACAAGCAAAAGATTGAGGCTGATGTTTAATGAGAAACTCATATTAACCTCACCGGTTGTGACGAGAAGTTTTAAACGTGATGGTGGAGTCTTATTGATGGAGGAGGTCTTATTGATCCCAGCTGTCGTAGAAGAGAAGCTGAGATTGAGGATAGGAGTCTTGCTGGTCCCATCTATCCTCAGCTGAGGAGAGGAGCAGCCCTTTAGTCTTGCTAGTCCTATCTATCCTCAGCTGAGGATAAGAGGAGCGCTGGAGTCTTGCTGGTCCCATCCATCCTCAGCAACGTGTAAAACTGAGAATGGGACCTTAAGGAGGTCTTATTGGTCTTAGGAAGAAGCTAAGACAGGTGCCATCCATGGCTGAGACAAAGCTAAGGGTAGGGATAGTACCTTTGAGGTCCTTTTGATGCTAGCCATCGCTGACAGCAAGACATTTTGAGAGGCAGTGTCTTACGTTTGAACCCGAAGCTTTGATTCGCATTACCTATTGTCGTCTTTCCACATTTTATTCTTCATGGTTGTCCTCTTGCTTCTCTCAAATGATTAAATGAAACGCCATGAAATAACTGGTTATTAAGTGCTACACGAGGGAGGGATAAATATCAATGTTGTTCTGGTTAATAATTGTTGTCCCATACGCGAAAGAACGGAGCAGCGAACAGGGAGTAAGTCTAACCTTACCATGTTCGAAACACGAGTCGGGTCACTGAAGAGGTCCATGCCAAGGGTCGTCAGGTTCACAGAGCACGACCCATGCCAGCACACGGCGCTGTTTCTAAACACGACTCGTTACGACCTCACGCAGTATGGGCCCTAAGTACGTCATGCGTACTTTCATACGTACGACTATCCTAAGGTGGTACGACCTTCGTATAGTTACTCCATATAGTCTGGTTACAAATGATAGCATTCACTAGGTACCATGATACCAGCTTTCACACCTATCACGACCCTGAAACCCACTGCAACCCCTGATACCAAACCACGACCCCTGACACCAAACCACGACCCCTGACACCAGCAACGACCCCTGGCACCAGCCACGACCCCAACACCAATTCCACGGGGGTTGACTCCCTGTGTAGTCCGTGAAATGAGAGAAACTTTTTCCTTATTTAACGGATGATGCCAGACGATAACACGGGGAGAGAGAGAGAGAGAGAGAGAGAGAGAGAGAGAGAGAGAGAGAGAGAGAGAGAGAGAGAGAGAGAGTCTCTCTCATCACATGACCCACGACAGTTTACATCAGTAAAAAAACAATCTGTACCCTTAAAATGATTTTCGCGTCGACCATATTACGCTTATGTGTTTGGTCTAATTCTCTCACTGTCGGTAATGAATAAAGAAAATAATTATATGATCTAAAATGTAATCAGCGTCCATGAATACGATTCAACTGTGCTCGTTCATCCTTGTCATTCACAACGTCTAACATGCCATGAACTCGTTACATAAATAACATTGTCTCGAAAAATAGCAAAAAAAGAGGGAAAAACAATATAGATTTCCCTTCATTTACATATTTAAATCAAGTTGTCATGCGCCCTGACTTGTGTTTTCATGATGGGCGATCGCTGGCAGGAAGGACATACACATGGTTGGTCATGCTGGTAATTGTCCTCGCATGACATTATCGTCCATGACCACCATTGTGTATACTGACGCGGTAGAACAATGAACTCCCACACCACCAAAATAAATGTGGCAGTAAATGAACAATGTACATTTATATGCGTCCCCCGACACCCACCCACTTCTCCCCCCCCTCTCCCGCCAAGCGAGCGGACGGATAACGAACGGCTTTTTCAAATCTGTGACTTTTAAATCAATTAATTCCTTTATCTTTCGCTTACCATATCGCTATAAACGAAGGGATATAGTTTTATTGATTCAACAGTATATTAGGAAGAAGTGACGGCATTCGATCTTTTCATCTATAATGACTTTCGTCTCTCAATTGAGATTTTGGATATGGAGGAGGGGGAGGGATGGAGATAGTTGCCAAGGTCCGCCAGTCGCCGTCTGTTTACCTTTCGGACTCGTCAGAGATGCTTTAGGGTCACTTTTTAACCTGGAGAGAAATGCTTCCTCTCTCTCTCTCTCTCTCTCTCTCTCTCTCTCTCTCTCTCTCTCTCTCTCTCTCTCTCTAGCACTGGCTTCTCAGCCGCCCGGGCTTTCCGCATTTGAAGGTTGGTGTCTTTTTTTTTTTCTTTTTTTTTTTACCGGAATGACCAAATACAGATTCAAATGAGTTTTCTGGTGTGGTCAGATCTGTTCTGTTATTACGGCTCCCTTGGCAATACGGCCATTAATACACGAAAGCCATCTCCACTGTTAGAACATTATTGACCTTTATCCAGTTGGGCCGAAATTCCCCTAACCCCAAACTCCGAGGTTGAACCGTACGTCCATTATTAAAGCATATATGATATTTCATGCCTTAGTCACTAAGTGTGCGCCGCGATGTCATGATAATTCTATACATGTCTGAAAAATCCATATACGCTTCTAGAGCGAGCAATGGACCTATTTGGGTTCGGTAGCACAATCAGTCTATCTATCTATCTATCTATCTATCTATCTATCTATCTATCTGTCATTATCAAAGCCATCCCAAAGGATGGGACAAGTCTATGCAACCCCTGAAAATCACAAAGCTAAGTTGAGATAGACATAAAATCCAGGAATACACAAGCCTTTCAGAACAGTGTATACTTGTAACTAGAAAAAAATACGTTAAATGGAGGTAATATATTTCATTGTATCATAAATCTACGATAAAAAGGATCTAACAGCGTTGTGTTGATGATATGAGTGAAATCGAGTCGTTCACTGAAAGGATTTTCCCATATCTAGGCTACCGTCAAGGTAGGCTAATCAATATAATTCAAAGAAGTGATCACAGCAGTTATAATTGATTTGAAAACAACTATGCAAACTAAAACAGGTACCCCTCTAACTGCCGTAGTTATTCGCTACAAGTAGTGTTTAAAATATAAGGAAATGAATGCATGTATATGTGGGTATATACGTACAATATTAGTTTTATCATTTACTCATCCATTTTGATATCTATCCAACTGCACAATTAGAGATGAAAGTGCTCATATTTCCCATTTTCTCATAAAAACTATATTAGAGAACGGGACAAAACAAAACAAAACAAAAAATTCGTTCATACTAGAAACGTAAACATTTTATGTACCAGTCTATTGCGGCTTTGGGAAGTACATATGATGCCTTAAAACTTTAAATTCAACAAATTACGAGTCCCAATCAAGTCATGTCGTATCAAAAACAATAGGAAGATCGTTCCCTGTCCCTGTTGAAACTTTCTGGGGGGTAAAATCATGCCATAAAACCACTTCCAATAACGCTCTTGATCATCCTTTAAAAAAACAGTTCTACTTATGGAGTCACTGGTTCATAGTCAGTGTTTCGAATGGCAGTCTCGTAAATAATGAATCAATTACCTGGGTCGTAAACAAGGCGAGAATGGCTTGCGGGGTGTTCGAACCATGGGATCGAAACATTACCGAGACACATCACCGTCCATTCCAATATGGACGTCGGTGTGACAACACCTCTCCCCTTGATTAGTGTTTAAGTTACAGCAAATGTTCTTTTCAGATCCTGATGACCTTCTAGACGACCCAGCGGGTGAGCTTGACGACACCACTTCGAAAAGGCAACCGTGTTGTGTAAAGCGGCCACACATAGGTCACGCAAAGGGTAAGTGTCGGCAAGGGACTAGGCTGCAAAGTTCAGGAGAGGTGTGTAGTGTTGCTGAGAGCTTGCGGTGGTGATTATTGTAATTGGACGAGAGTAAGGGTGACCCCCGACAGTGTCTTGTAGTTCTTAATCGATGACCAAAGTGCCACAACAGAGTTAAATAAGGGACAAAGGACAGAGTGTGTTTGTTTGTTGTTGTGATGGTGTAGGTGGCGGATCGAAGGCATTCCGCCATTGTTTACATTGTTGTCTGCCGAGTTTTGATTGGTTAGCATATATTCCTGGGTAGTATTTTTATCAATGATAGCAGAGGGCACCACTAAAACTATTTATTCATAGTGCTGGTCAAATAACAATTTACTTTTGGCCTTAAAAGTGTTTTACAGCTTAGGATAATATTACTTATGTGATGTAACATAAGTGTATTACAGCTAAAGGAACTTTACTTATGTGATGTAACATAAGTGCATTTCAGCTTAGAAAACCTTACTTATGTGATGCAACATAAGTGTATTACAGCTTAGGAAACTTTACTTATGTGATGCAACATAAGTATATTACAGCTTAGGAAACCTTACTTATGTGATGCAACATAAGTATATTTCATCTTAGAAAACCTTACTTATGTGATACAAGATGTGTATTTCAGCTTAGGAAACCTTACTTATGTGATGTAACATAAGTGTATTACAGCTTAGGTGAATCTTACATGTGTGATGTAACCTAACCTAGCATTTTATATGGCAAGCTAACATAATCATACATAAATTATGTCATTGTTTCGCAACTTACCGAATGTTAGGTACGCTGATATCATTTCTCACCCCTCCCCAGAGATGTAACATAAAAGGAAAACAATTGGAAGAGGCGATAATGGATTTCTCACAGACTGACGGTGCACCATCACCTGGACGTGTTTAGTGGAAGGCATCGGCAGGACCGTCCTCGCTTGTCCACGCTCCCGGGTGAGTATTAGAGCGAAATTGCATTTGCATTCGATAAGGAATTATCTCATGAATATTTTATTGTAATGGCAGAGTTTGTAATTATTGTCACACTCGAAAATAACAGCGTCAGGGGAACTTACAATCGAGTGAACTAGGGTAGAATATTCGGTGTAATATAGACATAACTGCCTGCTGTGTAGTTAGCTCCCTTATATAAGTATAGATATACGATTACTTATGTGTGTGTAAGTGGCGGTCCAAGTGTCTGCATCGCCTTGCTAACGTGGCATAAGTTATGTTCATGGGGCCTCTATGGTTAGGAAGACAATCAAAGTCTTCCATTGTCTCAGAAGTATGGAAATCTATTTGTTATCACGGTGAGATGCTGTCCAGGGTTTGTTTTGTGACTGCTTTCATTGTGTTGCTCGTAATTAATGTTGCTAGAGGTCAGGTCATGTGCCTTGATTGCCAGTGATGCTATAAAACTACGACCTCTCGTACCTTAAGTTACATTGTAAAATGTCGCGGGTTTAAGTACGACAAGTTGGCAGTTGGGACGATTATATTTTTATCCTCGTGGAATAAAAGAGTTGAATTGGTCGATAAGCTCGTTTACACCCAGCTTACTACGCCAGCCTTATTATTTATTGTAAACGTAATGTGTTCTCAGATATTCCACAGACGCAGAGGTATTGCTTGATCTCGAATTAATTTGAATATTACAAGTACCGTTTGACTTTTCCTAGTATGATTCATGTCTCTGTTAACTTACAATTAGGATTATTCTTTCTTGGGGTTAATGAGTGTTTGCTGGGGAGAAATAATATGGAGAAAATGAAATCAAAATTTCCGTTGTGTGTGTGACTCGGCGCGCGGAACGGTAAGGAAATTGTCACTCAGGGGAGGCAGAGGGTCCGGGCGACGCTGCGCCTGCGCAGGACGGAGTGGAGTGGCTACTGAAGGTGCGGGAATATTGCGGGAAATACTCGAGCAGGGAAGATGACGGGGCTTAGGAGGGAAGGTGAGGGTGAGAGTGTAAGTGATGGAGAGAAAATGAAGGATGGGACGTAAAGTGGGAATGAAATTTGGGGCCGGGACATAGCAGGAGAGATGTTGAGGATAGAAGGGATAGTAAGAGTGAGGGGTAGACAGCGGAAGAGGTCTAGAAGATGGAAAGTGAAAGTGAGGGTGAGCTGTAGAGTGAGGGTCGGGTGGAAGGAAAATGATGTGATCTAAGATGAGGATAGGAAATAGGAACATGGGAATGATAGAAGCGACGGGATGGGTGTGTGTGTGTTCAGGTGGAGGAATGAATTGGTAAGAACGATAAGTGAAGATAGGAGGGAAACGTTGGAATGATTGGCACTGTGGGGGTTCGGTAGGAAACAAACAAAAAAAAAAAAGGCAAGACAAGAGATTTAATTGTCGAGAATATATGTTGCCACTACATTTCGGTGATTAATGTGGTTCGCTGGTGAAATTACCCTGTAATTTACTCTATAATTAACCACTGTTGATGATACAACTCCGAATGTTTTTTTTTTTTTTATTTTACGGAAAAATGGTGTTTATTTATTTTAAGGTAAATACGTGGCACCTGTTTACACAGGAGAACGCTCAGACATGCACACCCAAAATTTACAAGCAAGACTTCACACTAGTACTTCCCACACGAAAGCAAGCCATCATGCAAGCACGTTTCACACACAGGCACACACACACACTTCGCATGTGGGTATGTCTTCACGGCGCTTGGCAACGCAGCCCGTGCGCAGGCGCCGGTGCAACAGCTCAGAACGAACACACCAGCCATGTATAAAACACACCTTTGATACGGTGACTGGAAATACACATCTGAATAAACCATTCGTCATAGCGACAAATTTGCATCCAAAACGTAGACTCGGCCCTCCAACTCTCCCTCCCTTGCCCTCCAACCTTACCTACCTCACCCTCCAACCTTACCTACTTCACCCTCCAACCTTACTTACCTCACCCTCCAACCTTACCTACCTCACCCTCCAACCCTACCTACCTCACCCTCCAACCTTACATACCTCACCCTCAAACCCTACCTACATCACCCTACCTACATCACCCTCCAACCTTACCTACCTCACCCTCTAACCCTACCTACCTAACCCTCCAGCCTTACTTACCTCACCCTCCAACCTTACCTACCTCACCCTCTAACCCTACCTACCTAACCCTCCAGCCTTACCTACCTCACCCTCCAAACCTACCTACCCTGCAACCTTAACTACCTCACCCTCCAACCCTCCCTTCCTCATCCTCCAACCTTCCTTACCTCAACAGCAGCTGTGTCAACTATAGAGGTGGCCACAAGCAACATGCTCACACTCTGTGGTGCGGTTACTCTTTAACACAGCCAACACGGAACTCACGTGGAACTCTTCTCTTTCGGAACTTTTCTGGAAATCACGTGGAACTCTTCTCTTTCGGAACTTTTCTGGAACTCACGTGGAACTACTGTCCCTCTGAACTTTTCTGGTCTAGAATTTATATCGGTCTGAAACTGTAATAGGTTAGGAATCTTTCTCTTTTTTTTCTAGCGTGGAACTTTCCTATTTTGGAACTTGTCTGATCAAGAACTCCATTCGTGTGGAACTTCCCCAAGTCTCAAGCATCCAGGTCGGGAAGTTCTTTATTATAGAACTTCCCTTGTGTGGAACTTCATTGATCTGAAACTTAACCTGATCCAGAGCTTTAATGGTTTGGAACTTTGATGCTCTCGTGGAACGACGAGTGGAAAGTCATAAGTTTTATCTGACTCTTCCTTTGTGGCGAGACTTAAGAAATAGATAGACTTGCAGATTTTCCAGTCGAATCGCTATACGTCTTCAGATGGTCCTGGAATTGTCGTCAGACCACGAAAGGTCATACGGGCTCAGGTCAGGTCGAGCGTGGTGATCACCTGTAGAAGGTCATACGGGGTCAGGTCAGGTCGAGCGTGGTGATCACCTGTAGAAGGTCATACGGGGTCACGTCAGGTCGAGCGTGGTGATCACCTGTAGAAGGGTTGACCGTCTCCGAAACTTGTCGTCAGAATTGGAAGTTGTGATGAAGTTAGCACGTTAACGGACCGGGCCAGTTGTGAGGGAGTTACGACCGGACGTGGGAAGTTTGTGAGGGGAAGTTAGTTCAGTGCACACTGAGTCAAATGGGTCACCCAAGTAACTTCCCCTAATCGTGCTTGTGGAGGCACATTTGTCGATTGGTAGATGGTACCGGGAGATCGAAGGCAGTCGTGACTATTGGAGACGATGGAAGCGAACGAGAAGAGAGAGAGAGAGAGAGAGAGAGAGAGAGAGAGAGAGAGAGAGAGAGAGAGAGAGAGAGAGAGAGAGAGAGAGAGGATTGTGTCCCATTGAAATCCACAGCATAATGCCTCGAAATGGGTATCGCAAGACTCACTTCTTGAAGCGAGGCGGGAGCGAACGACCCACACCACCCACACAAGAACGAGTCTGGCGGTGTCACGTTGAAGACGAGGAGGAGGAGGAGGAGGAGGAGGAAGATGATGATAATGATGACGATGCAGAGGAGGAGGAGGAGAATGAGCGGAAGAAAGAAGAAGAGGAGGAGGAGGAGGATAAAGAACCTGCCTGGTCGTGACAAAAGAGGAGTCGACCTGTAATTTGCCAGCATGAAGAGTTCCTTCTTCCCTCGCCACCATTTCGTCCCGTCATGTTGAAAGTCGGACGTGTAATTTTACTCCCATCATCCCTTCAAGAATGGAGGATAAAAATTCAGAAAAGGAAAAATCTCTGTGGCTGACCCCGGGAATGGTGCGCGCCAATAGCAGACCTCCGCCGTAACTGCTGCGTTTCATCTTTCTTCGTCTTGTCCGGCCGTTAGGGGTGGTGGTAGGGGGAGGTAGTATCAGCGCCTGGCTCCCGTGAGGCCACGAAAGGTCATCTTGGGGGGGGGGGCGCGACGGCGGGGCGGGGCGGGGCGGGCATGGATGGGTGAGGGTGGTGAATGACGCCCCGTAAGGTCACAGGACTTTTTTTTGTGGGGGAGGTAGATGCTGCACAATCTAGTTCAAGCGTGATGTGAATTGTTTCATGATACATATCCGCTTCTTGGCTGATCGTGGTTTGCCGGTGGTAGGTAGTATTATAGAGTGATATTGAGCATAAGTCATCGCAAGGCGTGGAAAAAAAAAAATAAATCGTGTGGGGTTGACGCTCGTGGAAAAAATGAATCGTGTGGGGTTCATGACGTTCGTGGTAGACGTCGGAAGGTTACGTGTGAAGGGAGATGGGTTGGTAGGAGGTCGTGCGGGGCTGTAATAAGGATCGTACAAGCCGTCGGAGGGTCGTGCAGTGCCATCTACACCAGTTTGCAACACCGCAGATGATCCGAGGTGGAGTGGGTGAGTCAGACCTTCGAGCGCGGAAAGTACTTGCAGGAGACGGGGAGGATTAAAGTCAGAAGTTCGTCTTGCGAGACTTGTAAAGAGATCGTTTGAAGTTCCAGAAGGTTGTGCGAGACTTGTAGAAGGTTGGGCGAGACCTGCAGAAGGTTGTGCGAGGAGAGCTGCAGAGGGTTGCGCGAGGAGACCTGTAGAAGGTTGTGCGAGATCTGTAGAAGGTCGTGTGATGCTGTGGAAAATCCTACAAGGCTCTTAGTAAGTTCACGTGAGCACTGGAGAGACTTGCGTGAACTTGCAGACAGTCGTGCAAGGCTGTGAGAGGGTCGTGTTAGTGCTGTAGATGCTGCTACACCAGGTTGTCGAAGGTCGTGCGAGTTCGTGGATCATCCAGGGGGGAGGGGTTGTAGAAGGTCTTGTGAGATTGTTGAAGGTTCGGTGTGGCTCTAAAAGGCCATGCGATATTGTAGAAGGTCGAGGAAAATTGTAGGAGGTCGTGCGTGGCTGTAGGAGGTCGTGTAAGGCTGTAGAAGGTCGTGCGAGGCAGTAGAAGGTCGTGCGAGGCTGTAGAAGGTCGTGCGAGGCAGTAGAAGGTCGTGCGACTCTGAAGAAGGAGAGTCGTGCAAATCCCTTCAAAGCTCCAGGGGTAAAAGCTACCCTTCAGGTGCTCATGTTTGGGTGTGCACGACCTAGGAGGGGTGTCACTTTCAGCCGGGTTTTGGTGGTGGTGCAACAAGTCTACAGACTATAAGAATATAACACATCTCGGGAAAAGAAAAAGGAAAAGAAAAAAAAAAGACGTGCGAGGCATTAAACTTCCTGCTGTAGTTGCAGAAAGTTCTGCTGTGTTTCTCTCTCGAGACTTAACGAGGCCAGGAAACTTTGAACAAGATCACGCAAAGGTCATACAAGCCCCGGAGAAGGTCGGCCCAGGCGGAGAAAGGTTACGGCAGTGTTGGTAAAAGGTCGATGATTGAGGCGGAGTTCGCGGTATGATACGCAATCTCAAACCACAGATAGTTATTCTACCTTGCTACACATTGGGTATTAATTAGTTACAGAGAGAGAGAGAGAGAGAGAGAGAGAGAGAGAGAGAGAGAGAGAGAGAGAGAGAGAGAGAGAGAGAGAGAGAGAACCCTTTCCAGGTCTGGCCAGTAACGGGGAATGGGTCTCGAGAAGCCCATACGTGACGCCACAAAGACCACGGATTAACCCACAAGACCCCCTAAGGATCACCTGAAAGACCTTAAGGAGAAGACAACAGGGTCTCCACGAACGATCTCAAAGACCCCCCCTTCCCTTCCACCCTGTGAATTCCGGCCGAAGGACGCTCCAGCTGAAGGACATCAGCTTTGATCTTTTGTGCACAAATCCCTCCCAATCATCGTCGAGTGCCTGGTGCCTGTAATTTTGTCCACATTTCTCAGTTCAGGATCAAAAGGTCCCCCCTTCCCACTCCTCCCTTCCCTTTTTTTTTCTCCTCCTCCTCCTCCTCCTCCTCCTCCTCCTCCTCTGTCCTCCTCTTCGTCTTCCTCTAGCACCAGGGAGTCGGGTGGTTCCATAGAGGCTGCTCGCGTGGGATCGACAATCAGCTGTTGTTGGATATCGTGAACCACACACCGTATAATTGGTTGGGTTAGGGAGGTATATAAGTATAGACATTAGGGTCGAGATTGATCACTGGAAAACTGTGACCGCCGCCTCTTTTGCCATCAAGGACGGCTATGGAAGACTGTGTTGAGTGTACTGGGAGAAATGAGAGAGAGAGAGAGAGAGAGAGAGAGAGAGAGAGAGAGAGAGAGAGAGAGAGAGAGAGAGAGAGAGAGGCTGGTTTAGATGTGTTTTTACCGTTTTCTCTGCGTCCTTTTTGTTCTTCTGTATCCTGTTCTTAAACGCATGAAATTAAAGCATTGTTTTCCCCCCTATGTCATTTTTTTTCTGCATCTTTGTCTTTTGTCTGTCTGTGTCATGTCTTTTGTCTGTCTGTGTCATGTCTCTTGTCTGTGTGTCATGTCTTGTGTCTGTCTGTGTCATGTCTTCTGTTTGTCCACGTCATTTGATGTGTGTCTATTCTCTGTCGACAGAACCTCCACGGGAGACGTGACTGCCGTTGCAACTTCTTAAAAATTACAGCACTTACAGCATCGTCCTCGAAGTGCACGAGAGGTTCTACAGTAACAGCTCAAGCCATCGCAGCACGACCGTGCAGCCAATAAGCCACGGTAAGGATAGGAAGCAGATTTGACGCAGTATTCATATACAGTTACTATGTGTGTATACGTATGCCCTTGCGTTTAGTATGTATGTATACGTATGCCCTTACGTTTAGTAGGTATACGTATGCCCTTACGTTTAGTATGTATGTATACGTATGCCCTTAGGTTTAGTATGTTTATATACGCATGTCCTTACGTTTAGTATGTATACGTATGCCCTTACGTTTAGTATGTATATATACGTATGTCCTCACGTTTAGTATGTATACGTATGCCCTTACGTTTAGTATGTATATATACGTATGTCCTCACGTTTAGTATGTATACGTATGCCCTTACGTTTAGTATGCATGAATACGTATGCCCTTACGTTTAGTATGTATATATACGTATGTCCTTACGTTTAGTGTGTATACATATGCCCTTACGTTTAGTATGCATGTATACGTATGCCCTTACGTACATCCGTGTATAATACATCCGTACGAAATCTCATACTCACACGTAGGTTCGTCCAGACTTGAATTCATGCGTGTGTACACGTTCGTTCACCTGTCATCCTAGCTTGACAGTACGCATCTCAGACACGAATTCGTTCCTCTCAAGTCCAATTTTCCTGCGGTCATTAGTAATCTCTCTCTCTCTCTCTCTCTCTCTCTCTCTCTCTCTCTCTCTCTCTCTCTCTCTCTCTCTCTCTCTCTCTCTCTCTCTCCACGCCTCATACCGGCCGTCAATGCGCTTTTTACGCAAACAACAGAGAGAGAGAGAGAGAGAGAGAGAGAGAGAGAGAGAGAGAGAGAGAGAGAGAGAGAGAGAGAGAGACAATAACCACGAATGAAAGACCGCGAGATAAACACAGAAATCCACTCATCTGTGTCACTTCTTCTTCCTCCTCCTCCTCCTCTTCCTCCTCCTCCTCCTCCTCCCCACAGTCTACGTCAGCTACCGGGGAGATCCTTCGATAGTTTGGACACTCAATGTAGTGTGGTCCAGGGTACGCGTGGAGGCCTTCCGATGCGCCTAGTACTGCTATACACGTATGGCTCTCTCTCTCTCTCTCTCTCTCTCTCTCTCTCTCTCTCTCTCTCTCTCTCTCTCTTAAACACCCCACCCCCTCTACCCCCCACACAACTGCTTGTTTACCGTAAGGTCCCGCGACACGACCCGAACAACAACCCCTCTCTCTCCCCCTCCCAACCCACCCGCCCTCTGTAGCACGAAGGCCGTGCATGATTTCCCAACTTATGACATCACCAAGTTCCTCGCATGACCTCCTGGCTGACATTTGTCACAACATTATGACTCCCTTGGACAGCTGCCATGAATGTGTAGGGGGGTTGAGGGTAGGTGGTGGTGGTGGTGGTGGAGGTTGGAGAGAAGGAGGAGGAGGAGGAGGAGGGGAATATCCGTGGGAAGTGGTGTGGAGGAGGAATGGTTGGGGGAGTGTGGGGTCTTGAGATGGGAGGAGGGATTCAGAGTTATGTGAGAGTTATAGCAGGTATGGACTTTGAGGGGGTTGTGGGGGATGCGCCTGTGGGGATGCAGGTTGTGGGATGACCCCCGTCCCCCCCTCCTCTCCATGGGGATGTCGTAGGGATGTAAGGGGACTGTGGTGTGGGATGGTAAGATCACCTAGCCGTCAGTCAGGGGTTGGCTGTCCCTGCATACGCCTCGAAAGCGCCTCTCCTCCCACCTCGCATTATGTATATCAGCTTTTCTGACTTCCAGTGTATCCCCTCCTCTTGTTCCTCCTTTCTCTTCCTTCTGCTGCTGCTCCTCCTCCTCCTGTTTACCCTGTGTCCTAACTCTCTCCCTCTCTGTATTCGTCGTCTTCGCAAGCCAGTATTCACTTCATTATTTCCACACTTCCTTCCTGCCTTCCTCCAATACCTACATTTTACCCCCCTCCCCACACACACACACCGTCCTGTTTTCTCTCCATTGTCTCCATTGGATCGTCTACCATGCTCTCTCTCTCTCTCTCTCTCTCTCTCTCTCTCTCTCTCTCTCTCTCTCTCTCTCTCTCTCTCTCTCTCGTTGCTTCTCCTTCCCCGGTCTACCTTATATTTTTTGTTTTTCCCTCTTCTTCTTCCTCCTCCTCCTCCCGTTAAGAATAATTACCTTCTTCATTAAGTAAAGCAAAGCACAAAAAAAAAGGTTGGAAAAAAAAAAAGGCCTCAAGTCAGGAACTGTGCCAAAATGCCACAGTAATTTGTTTCGGGGCATTTTCTCCTCTGCGCATTTAGCGCTGTAATTGAATATCTGTTTTTGTCCACTTACCCGGTCTGTAAAGCATTTTTTTTCTTATCTTCCTTCGGGATAATTCATATGTGTGTGTGTGTGTGTGTGTGTGTGTTTCTTCGCTAGCTGGTCTTTGCTGTGTTCCATTTCTTCATCTCTCGTTAATGTTGGTTCCTCTTCTCGTACTTAGAGGCATATGTCACTCTGTGAAGTACTTGGAAGGGTTGAACCGCTATACAACAGTGCACTGCTGGAAGGGTTAAAAGTCTGTGTACATTACTGGAAGGGTTAAAGTCACTGTGTCGTTTTGGAAGGATTATGTCATTGTCCAGTACCGGAAGGGGTTTAGACCACTGTACAATACTGGAAGGGGTTTGTCACTGTACAATACTGGAAGGGGTTTGTCACTGTGCAGTACTGGAAGGGGTTTGTCACTGTACAATACTGGAAGGGGTTTGTCACTGTGCAGTACTGGAAGGGTTAA
Source organism: Panulirus ornatus (assembly GCF_036320965.1). NCBI lineage: Eukaryota > Metazoa > Arthropoda > Malacostraca > Decapoda > Palinuridae > Panulirus > Panulirus ornatus. The sequence continues at coordinate 7,872,081 of NC_092252.1, read as the reverse complement.
GCTGTGACTTCCCACCTCTTCTCGCTTCACTGTATATTTCTCTCACTTTTTTCTTCCACCAGTGTATTGCATGCTTGTCATGTAGCCCATACTTGTCTGAGTCCACTCGTCTCAATCTTTGGTGACTGTTTCCCTTTACAAGTCTTTCATTTTTATCATATATTCCTCTGTCTCTCCTCCATTGTTTCTATTCTATACAGTTCTTGCTACCAGTGAATTCTTATTAATCATTTCGTTCCTTTCCTCTTCCTCCTCCTTCTCCTCCTCCTCCTCCTCCTTCTCCTCCTCCTCCTCCTCCTCCTCCTCCTCTTCCTCCTCCTCCTCCTCCATCCGTCGGCAGAAGAGAATTCAAAAGTCCATGCGAATGTTGCGTAATACACAGATGACAAAGATCGTTATACGGTGGCCACATACACAACCCAACGTCTTTTATAACTGAAGAAATTCGTCCGGATCGTTACATTAAGGGTGGGAAGAGGAGTGTGGGTCTCCCCTCCCTCCCTTAAAGAAAAAAAAAAGAAAAAAAAAATTCAATAAAATTGGATTTCCTTGACTTGTTTTAGACGTGTTTTCTTGCAAACTTTGGCCGTGGGGGGTATCATACTGCGGACCCCTGGGGGAGGGGGAGTCGAAGGGGTTGGCTGTTGGATGTTTAAAGACGCTTTTGCAATGTATCTTTTTTTTTTTTACATTTTCTTTATTTTCGTCTTGGTATTTTCTGTGTTTTATTTCGTGGATTAGATGGGGGTGGGTTTTATTTCGTGGATTAGATGAGGGTGGATTTTATTTCCTGGATTAGATGAGGGTGGGTTTTATTTCCTGGATTAGATGAGGGTGGGTTTTATTTCTTGGATTAGATCAGGGTGGGTTTTACTTCGTGGATTAGGTGAGACTGGGTGTTGTTTAGGGGATCAGATGAGGCTGGATTGTGTCGAATTAGGCGAGACTGGGTTTTTATTTAGTGGAGTAGATTGAGATTGCTTTGCATGTCTCTCTTGCATCACGGTAAAGCAATCACCTCACTATACTCATCCTCTTCCTCCCCTTCTCCTCTTCCTCCTCCTCCTCCTCCTCCTCCTTCCTCCTTCCTCCTCCTTCCTCCTCCCTTCCTCCTCCTCCTCCTCCTCCTCCTTCCCTTCTCCTCTCCCTCCCCCTTCTTCCCTCTTCTTCCTCCTCATCCTAACTACGTATGGATCCTTTTCATCCTCATTGCCTCCTTCACATTCTCCATCCAGCTCCTCCTCCTCCCGGTTATTCAGGTGGTCGTCTCCCAGAGCAAGGAGACTGGAATGCATGCCTCTCGTTTGCCCGTCCTCTTAATACGGTCGTAACAAAGAGGAGTTTGAACCCCTTCCCTTGCTGCCTAATATTGATTCTATGCATAGCTCTCCCTTGATGTTATTATTTCCCCCCCCCCCCCCACCCATCCACCGCCACCACCCCCGTCTTTCATTCGGTGTAGATGTGTTGGCCTCATGAATTGCCAAGCGTAGCGCCCTCATTTCAGTGGCATAGCGCCCACATTTCAGTGGCATAGCGCCCTCCTTTTCTATACCTTGTAATATGGTATTTTCAGCCATAGCGGCCGGCCCCTCATTACTGTGGCTCGTGTGTTGCACTGTGTTGCAAGTGAACCGTTTTAAGTTTCGCCACGTACCGTGGGAATATACCATGTGTAATAGTAGTAATAGCTTTACTCCATTTATGTTAATGACGAGAGGTTTTTAAGTGAAAATGTTCATTCTCAGCAAAAACCATCATTTACAAATAAGTACAGGAGGAAAAAAATTATTTTGAAGTGACGTAATTCGTATAATGGGTATGTTTCTGGAATGGTCTGGAGAAAGCTGTTCATTTTAGTCTTCAGCAATACACGACGGTCTAGCTAGCCCCTGGAACTACACAATATGGACAGCGTACATGCTAGGGAAGGTATAGTGCCAAAGGGGATCTTGTGAGATCTGTAATTTTCACATGGCGTTACAGTACACGACTCCGGAATACAGAGTGGCTCCTCATACACCACTTGGATGGAAACAGGTTCAAGTCCACCGAGAATGAATGTAGCTGTTGGTAGATTAGAACCGAGCGGGGCTCTCTCTCTCTCTCTCTCTCTCTCTCTCTCTCTCTCTCTCTCTCTCTCTCTCTCTCTCTGTATGTGTGTGTGTGTGTGTGTGCGTGTGTGTGTGTGTGTGTGTGTGTGTGTGTGTGGAAAGAATATGTGATATCTGTTCGCACGGCGCGGAGGGAGGGGACTCACTCGTGGTAGTACTAAAGAACATGGCAGTGATGGTGGGAGAGAGAGAGAGAGAGAGACTGGTGGAGAGATGACATGAAAATAGGAGGATGAGAGGGAACAATGCGGGTCACAGCCAGCGTAAGAATGCCTTTAATGCCCCCCACCACCATCACCTCCCCCTCCCACCCCCTTCCCCACCCACCCACCACCATCACCTCCCCCACTAACCCCACCCACCACCACCACCTCCCCCACTAACCCCACCCACCCCCACCCACCACCACCCACCACCCACCACCATCACCTCCCCCAACCCCACCCACCACCACCTCTTTTTTTTTTTTTTCTGTGCCGGAAGTATCGGCTGAAGCAGACACACTGAGGCATTGGACATTGTAACATTTTTTCGTGATCTAGTCCCTGTGCTTGCCATGAAAGGCTTTGATTTCACGAGAGAGAGAGAGAGAGAGAGAGAGAGAGAGAGAGAGAGAGAGAGAGAGAGGGGGGGGGGGGGGGGAAGAGGTGGGAATTGTGTTATTTGATGCTCCGTGTCCCGCCGCCTGCTGCCAGCCAGGAAGGAATGTGTAATATAATTTCTTGTCTGGGTGATGCATCGCCCCTGAAAAATGGTGATGGATTGGTGATGAGATCAGACACACACACACACACACACACACACACACACACACACACATGTTGGGTTATGATTCTGAGGTAAAAGAAACTCGTGTATGATGATTCGGGAGACCATTAGTGGAGGGGAAAGAAGAGATCGCAAAAATATTCTCTTGGACCAATCCCAAGTTCTGTGTGAATTACTGACATTGGTGGAAACTAGTTCTTTGGTTCTGATCATCACATCAACATAGAGGAAGGATTTTATATCCTAAAATAATTCTATAGTTAGAATATATCACCATATCATTTATCTTCAGTAATTGTTATATAATCTAACTGATAAGGAAGATCGTGTATACTGTTACATGTTATCAGTTGCGATTCTGTTTGTCTTTCAGTGCTTCACTGAATTCATCCACCGTGTCGTATTGTTTGCACCAGATCACCCTGGGTAACGGGTGCTGGAAAAAAAAGACTTGCGTCTATAATTGTACAGCTTGAATTAATTATTTCCTTAAGACATTCGTTGAGTAATGTCGTGTTAGGAATAGTTCATAAGAGAGACGGTAACATTTATAGGAAAATCATCCACTCTGTCACTAATTTCCCCCCTACAGTTATGTCTTTATATATGTTTCCACACATATACTTTGAACTACATATTCGTACATATGTGTACTAGTGATCTTTCGAGTGATTCTGAATAGAATCATTGGTCCCCCTGTGTTACAGAACTTCCCAATACAACCCGGGGAAGAAAGTTGCATTAAAATTCGCCATACACCAGTTTGCAAATTGAATTTCTCGTTGACAGTCCAGCTGTTAATTGGGCCGCACAATCACGCTTTTATAGAAATGCAAATATGGCTGGTCCTACCACTGCTCGCCTGTCACCGTGGTAGCCGGTCATACGCCCCATGTTGCTGGTCTGCTAGATAGGGAACTCGACCTATTCACTCAGCACTTGAGTTACTTGTGTTTGTCGTGCCCCGAACTGTTCGAGTGGTAGATCTCGGGAAGACGGTGTTGGTGCGTGACGAGGGCGGGCGGGGGGAAGTGGGTTTGAGATGGCAAACTTGAGGTGTCGAAGTGTCACACACGGATGGGTTTGAGGTCTTGAGTCTGGACACCGTGGGATCCAAACCACAACCTTGACGTTTTTGAACCTGTTTGATGCTGTCGTGGGTGATCAGTTCCTTCAAAAAATGCCAGGACGAGAGACCATAACTTTGTCAGAAAAGATATGTAGCATAAGGAGTAATGGAAGTGATCTATGAGGCTGAACATGCGGGCAGAACACAGAAGTTTCAATTGTTACGTGATAGCGGAGAATGTTCATGAGATTGTGGCCCCACGAGTGTAAAACTCCCTCCGTATACAGTGCAGAAACGTAATTACACACACACACACACACACACACACACACACACACACACACACACACACACACAGACCTAACACTGCAGACATGAGACATTCAAGGTACATAGGCTGGCAAAATTCACATGTACATAAATGGAGGCAAGTCGAGAACGGGCCGCCAAGGTTAACATTGTGCATTTCACCCTCCTGGCCGCTTTTTATTATTAAATCAGGGAAGAGAAAATCATTTGCCGGTGTTGTACTATATATTGTATAGCATTCATATAAAACTTACAGTACATCACACATACCAGATTAGAAATGATCGTACCGTCAGATTTCTTTGACCATTGACCATAGCGCAGCTCCTGTAATAACGAGAACGTAGCCTGCGTATTGGGAGAGAGGCCGCCGCCGCCGCCGCCGCGCCCGCCAAAATCTATCTCGGAACCAGCCTGACACCCCCCCCCCCCCCCCCGCCTTCGTCACGGTGAGGTAGACGGGGCACGTCAGCTCGACTAGTCAGCCGCTTGACACTGGCCAATGGCGAGAATCTGTCGCAGTGCTGACGCCGCAGCCCTTAATTGTTTGTCGCGCGTCAGCCATCACGCCAGTGCTGTCGACGCTGTCAGACAGACAGGTCGGGGTTTGGGGGTGAGGAGGAGGAGGAGGAGGGGACGACACAGGACCATACCGCTCACCCTCACTCCCTCTTCCTCCTCCTCCTCCTCCCCTGGGTGGAGGTTGTCCAGACGGTCGCCCGGTTGTCGATACGATGATATTCATCATCAGTTCCAGGGTTGTGATGTGAGGTTGTGTAAGGCTTGGTGGGTGGGTGGGTTGTAGGATGGAGTGGGTGGGATGTGGCTCGTCCAGTTAAAGGTCTCGTTGGCGGTCGCGTTCCGAATTTGGCCACACTGCGCGGCTCTGTTGTCTGGTCGAGTTTTGGTTGTGTGCTGTTGTTTTGTTGATGGCGGATTTCAGCCGTGTTGCTGGCTTTGTTGCTGGTGGAGTCCGGCTGTGTTGATGGTGGAGTACGGCTGTGTTGTTGGCTTTGTTGATGGTGGAGTACGGCTGTGTTGTTGGCTTTGTTGATGGTGGAGTACGGCTGTGTTGCTGGCTGTGGGCTGGCTGGGGCGAAACTATATAGATGCACTGGTGGTTGTTGACTCCTGAACTGAAAGTCTTGTACGCTCTAACCACTGTGGTGACACTAGTTATAAACCTGCTGTGTACTGCTAGGTTGACTGCTACTATACCTGCAGGTAGGTGGCTCGTAAATAGAGGAGGGCGAGGGAGTGGTGGGGATTTGTGAAGTTCAAGAGAAATGAGGGTGGTGTGGGGGGTAAGGGAGATACTAAATCTCTGGGACTTTTGGTTGGGACGAGGGATGGGAATCACCGGGACTTGTAGAGGGAGTAAGAGTGAGGGGGGGTTGGGATCGGGAACAAGATGTTGTAGTTGGAGATTCATAGGTGAGCAGTTACGGGAGAAGGCATGGGATTTGTGCCACCCTGGGAAATGGGATAGAGAAGGATGGGGATGACTGGAACTCGGGAGGGTGTAGTAGGATGTATGGGAGAGCGTGTCTGTGGGATTTGAAGAGGGATGAGACGTGAGATAGGACCTCCTGTCGGAGGGGGGAGACCTCTGAAGTTATAGGGGGAACCCCTTAGTTCCAGGGACGAGTTGAGGGAAGGTGCCCGTATAGCACTAGACGTCAGACATGTCATCTTCCTCCTTGTGAGACGGAGGTCGCCTTCCTCCTCGGCTCTCTCCTCCTTATTCCTCCTCCTCCTCCTCCTCCGGTTCCTCCTCCTTTACTCCTTGGCTCCTTCGTTCCTCCTTGGCTCCCCCTCCCTCTTCACCAGTTGAGTCTGGGAAATGGTATATCCAGCCATTGTCTCGCCTTGATTAAGCGAAATTGGACATGTGCGTCTGAGGAGTAGTCCAGTTGTCAACACCCTTTTGGGGGCTGGGTGCATCGTGGGCCCGCTTGTTCCTGTGTCTCTGGGGACTGGACCAGGGGGGGGGGGGTCTGGCTGGCTCAGGCCTGGACCAGGGGAGACCTGGTTGGTCTGAACCTGGTTTTCGGTCTGGCCGAAATCTAGTTGATGTATACCATATCCTTCGAATATTTTTCATGTATCTTTTGACACAATCCCTTAATCCCTAAAGCACGACGGTATTAGCCTTGAGGTCGACGATACAACCCTTGAGCACGACAATATTACTCTTGAGTACGATAGCCCAACGTTGATCACGCCTTCATATGAGACATACAATCGTGCCTAAGGTTAAGTTGATCACGTAACCTGACTATGAGACTTACTTGATGAAATTAGGTTTCACATCTTCCTATCTTCAAATAACTGAAGTTCACCCAATAGAAAATACAGCTGCACTGATGTATTTTGGACTATGGTATGGTACTCAACACTGACTAGGTTTCTCTATCAGGGAACAAATCATTAAGTTCAGACTTTCGTAAATGCTCAACGGCGACCTGATAAGAACTAATAATTTGCAAACCGTTACAACAGACGTAGATCTTAACAAAGTATAGATAAATTGATACAACTCTGATCAAGGCAATAACCAACGCTAATCAAACCCGTTATCAAATTATTCGTCGTCCGCGTTAATTACCCAGCTGCTAAAATATACACGTTTCAATACCCGCTACAAATCTGTCAATTAGTTGTTCTAAGAGTAAAATTAATTGAAGTATCTAATTGTTGAGAGTTAGGCTGCAATCCATAACTCAGTGTCAAGCTCTTTTTTTCCCCATCCCTTTGCCAAGGTGGCGCTTGAATAAAGGAATGTATACTTTAATGTAATTTGCGAGCACGAAAGATTTTGAAACTAGACACAGGTTCTTTGCTGTATACATAAAGAACAATTGTTACCAGCATAAAGCCATGCATACCCTTCGTAATCATCAGGAGTAAAGTTTGTGATGTATCACGTACTAATTTTTTCAGTCATTTCAACATGAATTTAGTGATAATGATGTATTATCACAATAAACCGAGAGGATGAGGAGGAGGAGGAGGAGGAGAAAGTTTAAGTTCGCGTGCTCTGAGATGGCAGCTCGATGTTTATGGCTGAGCGGCTGGGGACGACCCTGTCAACATGCCGTTCACGAATCTCTGATATAGAGGTTAATTTACGCTACCCGAATGAAGGCGAGCAAACTAATAATTACACAGGTTTATGATATAATATCGTCTAGTGTAAACACACAAATATCCTAAATTGCCGAGGTGTAAGCAAAGCCTAGCCCATAATTCGTGGCAAAACACCTATTTGGCGGTGGAGGGCAGTGAAGACGGAGGGTGGCGGGTCGTGGTGCCCTACGTGGAACTTGATTAAAAACGCGGGTTATGAGCTTTATGGTCTGTACGGGACATGAAATCCGACTTTATGATGGGAGAGATGAATATGAAATTTTTGATAACTATGTGTACTCTGAGAAAGATTTTGAAGGAACATTTTACGTCATTCAGAGACCCAACGTAGCTAGGTTTAGACCCAGTTAGTTTTTTTTTACAGGATATTTATCTTAACATTATGCTAAGTTCTCGGAAAGCACTGACCTAAGACTTAGATAATAAGTAGCAAGTTTGTTACTCCCAACATTGTCTGCTTATATCACCCGCGGGTTAATGATCTCTTTTGTCGTTTTAGGGGACTGTTACCTTTGTGATTTACCTTACTGAATGCTTAGTCTGGTCCAAATATGATGTTTACAAAGTCCGGAGTAAAGTTCAGAGTAAAAATGCACTGATAACAACGTATGATGAGACGAGGATAAAACTTCCCTACTCTCTAATTTCAGGAGAGAATTTCCAGGCGCCTTGAGCGCAAAAGGTCATGGTTTTAAGCTTCCAGGTTTCTATTCTTAGGATTAAGTAAAAGATACGTTTTCATTTCCTCTGCTAGCCAACCCACCACCACACTGCCGCCCTCACCCAGACTCCTAGTGAGATCGGTAAGGGGCGATAGACAAGAACAGAGTGGACTGACCTTGTATCTACGGAACACGTACCAGTATTTCATCATTTGACTTCCATCCATGTCTGCATTTTGAGCTTCGCTTCACCCGTGTCGTTGGAGAGGAGGGGAAAAATAAGCAACAATTCGTATCTACAAAAAAGCAGGTGGAGGCAAAAGTATCGTAACTTACGGGGGTGCGTGCGCGCTATTCATCAGACTGCTACGTTTTGGGTAAACGTTCGACTGGAAAATACGATACTCTTCCGCCAGAGTTAAGATAAACCGGGCTGCACATAAGCTAATTTCCGCGTAACTTTTGATCAATCGAGAGATTATTACCCAAAATCCGATTAATTTCCTCTCGAATTGGTGTTATCTAATCATGCATAATTTTGCTGTTAACGGGGCAAGCGGGGTAGGTAGATTATCCCGAAAATTTTAGGCGGGCAGAAGCGCGGCGGGTTTGCCGTGACCGACCGCACGGGATCGATTGAGCTTCAGCCGGAAGTTGAACCCATGTTGCGTGCGATGCACAGTGGGGGCCGCCGCCGCCGCCAGATGTTTCAGGCCTGAAGTATCCTGGGCCACGGCCGGCAGGCTGAAAGGGTTGCTGCATGTCACAGCTAAAAATTTCATAGCTTATAAAGCGCTTTGGTGGAACTGTAGATTTCCATTTATTTATTTTTTTTCCTGCACAGCTTTCAAACCCATTTTTCTTGCTGCGTTTAATTTCTTTTGCAGTTTGGTCACCAGATTGGTTCTGTCAACTCCTAGATCTCTCTCTCCTCGTGTGTGTGTGTGTGTGGGGGAAATGTTAGTTCCCTATGGAGTGTGAAGAAGGAATATTGCACTCAGGAGTGTAATCAGAATATATGTTTAAAGACGGGAGTTATATATATATATATATATATATATATATATATATATATATATATATATATATATATATATATATATATATATATGGCGGACATTCCTAGTATATTATTTGCGTGTTTCTTGGAGAATATTGTATTCGTTAGAGTGATTGCATGTTTACAATTTGTTTATACAAAGGACTGTATGCGTGCTGCGTTTCCATGGTATAGTAAATATATACACAGAGATATGTTCATAGTGGGCTTGTATATGATGGTTGCATGTAAAGTTTAACGTTGTTCTGAGCTGTGTAAGTTATTTTATATACATGTGAGCGTTCCTCCATGTGTATGTATGTATTTGTAAGCTTCAGTACCTTCCAGCACCTTTGGACCTAAGATGACATATGTAGACGTGTACATATAAACGTAATTGAACATGATGAACGTTACCGGAGAAAAAGATTTTTATGCAACTAAGATGAACAGTAGTAATTTGTCAAGGAGTCTGTGTGTGTGTGTGTGTGTGTGTGTGTGTGTGTGTGTGTGTGTGCTATTTTCCATTTGTTCATTACGGGGTTTCTTCTCTCGCGACGCTCTATTTCCTAACTTTTAAATCCTATTACTAAACTTCATTAACTTTTTAGAACACTGTCTTCACCTCTATATCCCATAGTATGGCTTGTTTCGCTACCTCCTTCAGCGTCCTGGTCGTGTTTTCTGAAGATTATATACTAACAATAATGTACAAGCTCTGATAAATTATTTCTACCCTTGCGGACATGTTAGAAGTGTCCATCATCCAACATTAGTCTCCGAATCATTATTTCTAACTAGAGACGCCAAACCACCTCCTCTTCCTCTTTTTCCTTCCTTCATTGCACCATGTTTCCTGTCGGTAGGTAAGATTAGACCTCGAGTTCGATCTCCATGATAAATTTCGCCTGTGGACATCAAGCAATATATGGTTCTGCTTTCTCTGTGCATTGTAAACTCTGTATTCCCATGCACAGCTACCACATACATCTCTTCCTGTTTGATGTTAATGGTCTTTTTGCGTTTGGGTTATGGATGGCCTGATTTCTGGTCTCTCCTTTTTTTTTTTTTTTGCCAGATTCTTCTTTTCAATGTTTCTCCTGAAGAAGTTATATCCATTTGTGTTCATGAAAGACAAGGACCTTTACTTATTTTGATTAGACACCATTTTGCAAGTAATCTCATTAAGATCTTTTCCGTGAGTTCCTATTATTTTGTATAGATTTTTTCAACAATTCGAATATCTCTCCCATTTGTTTCGAATATGTTACATTATTATTTGTTTCTAGTAGTAGACTGCTTGTTTTGTGTCTGTTGCCCTATTCAGTTACATTTCCTACCTTTATTGCTCTTTCTTCTTTTAATCAGATGTGGTCTGTCTCCAGTCCATATGCCATAACTGATTTGAATTTCTCTGTTCTTCACTGTTACTGTTGTCTCTTTGGTTTAACCTTCTTTTTTTAGTCAGCAACTGGATCTTCATTCCATTGACCTCACCACCACTGGTTCCTACTGGTCCTTCTTTTACTGTCTTTTTTTTTTTTTTTTTGCCTATATGTATTCATTTTCATGGCCCTGTAATTTGAACTTGTCCTGCCAATATAATGTCCAAACTTGTCTTCTCAATAATACGGACGCACACTTCCTTAATAACATCTCGGTTTGGAATATGATTTTTCGGGAAATTTCACGATGTAGTTTTCTGTGTCCCTCATCTCTAGCAGTTTCTTCAGTCCAAAGTTACGGAATAACGTAACGCAACACAAACAACTGACTCAGGACTAGATATCTAAACATACTAAAGTTTGCTTTCTCTTATTCAAAGGAGAGATCAGTCAATAACTTCACTGTGGTCTTTCATCAAATATATGTGTGTGTGTGTGACTACCACCTGTGTGTAAAGGGAAGAGAGTTTTACACTGGTGTTGCACCGTCTGCGCGCGCGCGCGTGTGCTGCAGAATCAGATTGGATTAAGGTGTATTTTTAGATCAGTTTAGGATACTCTCACACGTATGTGGCCGGGTATATATACAAGTGTTTTCGTGAGTGCAAGGATTAGAATGAGAGCAGGTGAGTGAATAGGTGAATGATGGACTGACTTATCGATCGAGTTAAGTGTACAATTGTTACGGCAGGTCTATCCCCATGGAATTGGAGGCCCTCCCAAATCTATCCCCCATGGTGCATGCTTCTATGAACTCATTCATCTCCCTGTATATGGAAATGGAATTAGTAATTATAGATAATGGCACACATAAATACTGTAACCCCCTGGGACCATGAACCAGAATATCGTATGTACCTATGTATGTGTTTCGACAGTAACAAATTATATTTCAGTGTCAAACGATCAGTTTCGTGCTGAAAACGTAACTTGTGTAATTATTTTTCAGGAGTGATGGTGGTAAACCGTGGTGAATGAAGACCGAAAAACTCAGGGATAAATAAATTTGAGGGAAGTCCCAACAGAAGATATTTGGCGAGGAGAATGGATGATGATGCAAAGCGGTCAAGAAGGAACTGAAGGTTGAATAAAAAATGGGTAAAGAACAAGGAAGAGGGATGAGAGAGTTGAGTAAAAATGCTTTAGAAGTGAAGGAGGAACAAGATGAAGCACTGATGTAATAGAGTAAGATATTTAGGTGATTATGGCTCGACGAATTAACTAGATCTCTCGCACAAGACATGTATAGAATATTTTCAAAGACTTTCATACATGAGAGATGCTTTTAAAGACGTCTTATCAGAGTCCAGGGAAACTGGGTGACAGGAATCAGTGTGTGAGGGAGATTGGGGCTTGATGTGATAAGAAAAGCAATAAGAGAAGTGAAATGTGGTAAGATTCCCGAAATGGATCAGGTAACCAGTGAGATGTTGTGTTTTGTGTTCCCATATATATATATATATATATATATATATATATATATATATATATATATATATATATATATATATATAGAGAGAGAGAGAGAGAGAGAGAGAGAGAGAGAGAGAGAGAGAGAGAGAGAGAGTTCCTTGATTAGGGCATTTAGTTGCCCTTGCCATTTCAGGTAGCATAAAAAGAAATACCAGATGCAGAGCAGTTTTATTGGGAGAATTCGACATGTCATTATTGACTGTGATTACTATTTGCGTCTTACAAAGAGCACTCGTGTTGCCCTGTCTCTTAACCTTTTATATGAACCACGTCTTAACTCTTGCATACAACCCCAGCCAGAGTTTAGGTACCCATTTATCTGCCAGCTCTAAGGTGAGATGAACACCAAGGTTTAGGTGAAAGCTGACTGCCACAATCCGGAAGTTGAACCCATGTGGTTTGACCCCAAAGCTTTCCCATGCAGAATTGTGGTCAATAACACTAAACACCAAGGAGGTGAGTAAGGGAGGAGGGAGAGAAGGCCTTGGTGAAGTTGGGATTCTTCGTGAAGTGCGTGCGGTTCACCATGGTTGTTTAATACTTTGTTTGGATGGGATGGAAAGGAAGGTAAATTTAAGGGTCTTAGACTAAGCGAGGGGTCGATCAACGGTACGATGGTGATTGGAGGGACAGGAAAGGGGATTCAGTTGCTTTTTGCAGGCAGCACTGCTCTGAAGGCAAAACCCGGAGAGAAATCTGATCACAGAGTTTGTGAGGGTGTGTGAAAGGGAACTGTTGTGGGTAGATGTGACCAAAACAACCGGAAGATGATGAGGTGCAGCAGGGAGGTTGTTCTTGGTGTGGAATAGATTATATTTGGTGTAAGTTTGGATTTTGAGGACCTGAAGGAATTTACCTGTGAGTGTACATGGCAGTAGATGGAACCCTGGGGTCTGAAATGAGTCATAGGTTGGAAGAGATGTTTAAGGTCTTGAGTGCATTAAGGAATGGGGTGAAGGAGTGTCTACTGTCTGTTAGGACAGAGATGGGTAAGTTGGAAAGTATAGCACTACAGCCCTGATTAATGAGTGTGAGCAAATCTTGGCCCCCTAAATTTAAGTAAAAGAGGAAGATGATTGATGTGTTAGCAATGAAATGCCTGAGGACCATATGGAGAGTGAGGATGATTGATTATGTAAGAAATGACAAAGCAAGAGAAGTATGTCTGTAAGTGCAACGTGACTAATAGGACCAACAAAGCTGTGCTGAAATGGTTCATGACATATAGAAAGAATGAGCAAAGAAATCCCAACAAAGAGGACCCACGTGTCACAGAACAAGACATAGTAAGATAGGGTAGATCGACATGGAGGTAGAAGCTTAGAGGGACAAAAAAGGATGTCGAAGCCTAAGTATTAAGGAGGGTGATGCAGTTAATAGGAGTGCATGGAAAAGAAGGAACTGAATCAATGTGATGTACGGGGAACAGGTGCTGTTGGTGGGATGAACCAGGGTTCAAGGAAAATCATGGAGGAGTCTGTGGGGCTTGGCTGCATGCTTTGGTTTCAGTGCATTAAACATGACAACTATAGAGTGAATGTGTATAGACGAGGACTTTGTTTGCATGTTCCCATTGTTACTTCACTGAGGCTGGAGAGGCAGTTACACAAAAGAAAAATTGTACTATTGTACATATTCATGTTCAGATACACAAGTGCACTAGAGAGAGGATTTGATATGTATAATGTACTTTAGGAGTGTATTGTGTGAAAATAGCAGGGTGGAGACTGAAGTTATAGAAATAGATGGATCAAGGTAGGCATGTGGCTGGATTGTATTCAAAATATGGAGAGACATCCAGGTGTGGTGAAGTGAGCAAAAAAAATAATCTCAATCTGCACTGATGGATAGAAATGAAAATGGATAGCATGAAATAACAAGGATCATTTGCCCTTTCCACACTCATCCACTATACTTCTCAACCCTGTTCTCTTGAACTACCCTTTCTCCTGTCACCTTTTCTATTCCTTCAACACTATTCATCCTCCCCCTCCCATCCCTTTGTATACATTTGTTCTGCTCTCTTCTTTCCTGTTCTTTAACTTGCCCTCACCTTTTCCATGTCTTCCTTCCTGCCTTTCTATTAACCCCAGTTTACCCTTCCTCTCTCTCCTCCATTAATTTCTTCTCTCTCACACTTTATTCTCACCTCCTCCCTTTCCCTTTAACTTTCCTTGCAACTTCCCCTTTCTCTTCTCATCCACTCCTCACTACCATTTCTCCTTATTTATCCTCTGTTCCCCTTTTCCTTCTCTTCTAACCCCTTTTCTCATCCTCTCCTTTCTCTCTTCCTCCATCTTGTGCCTTTCTCCCTTCCCCTTAACTATTCCTTCCCTTCTCATCTTATCCTTCCCCATTTATCCTTATTTCTCCTTCCTATATCCTTTATCCTTTCCGTTTCCTTCCTCTCTCTCCTACATTGATCTAGCTTCCAGACAATTTATTGTACTGTACATTTTCATTTGGGACTTTGTCTCACACAACCTCCTCAGCAGCTTTCAGGTTCCATCTGGACAATCATTATGTCAGTAATTGACTATACATATATATATATATCTTTCTTTCTTTCATACTATTTGCCATTTCCCATATTAGCAAGGTAGCGTTAAGAACAGAGAACTGGGCCTTTGAAGGAATAGCCTCACCTGGCCCCCTTCTCTCTTCCCTCTTGTGGAAAATTAAAAAAAAATGAGAGGGGAGGATTTCCAGCCACCTGCTCCCTCCTCTTTTAGCCGCCTTCTACGACACGCAGGGAATACGTGGAAAGTATTCTTTCTCCCCCATCCCCAGGGATAATATATATATATATATATATATATATATATATATATATATATATATATATATATATATGTATACATTCCCTGGGGATAGGGGAGAAAGAATACTTCCCACGTATTCCCTGCGTGTCGTAGAAGGCGACTAAAAGGGAAGGGAGCAGGGGGCTGGAAATCCTCCCCTCTCGTTTTTTTTTTTTTAATTTTCCAAAAGAAGGAACAGAGAAGAGGGCCAGGTGAGGATATTCCCTCACAGGCCCAGTCCTCTGTTCTTAACGCTACCTCGCTATCGCGGGAAATGCCGAATAGTATGAAAAAAAAATATGTATATATATATATATATATATATATATATATATATATATATATATATATATAAACAGAGAAGAGGTAGTAAAAGCTTTGCGGAAGATGAAAGCCGGCAAGGCAGCAGGTTTGGATGGTGTTGCAGTGGAATTTATTAAAAAAAGGGGGTGACTGTATTACTGACTGGTTGGTAAGGTTATTTAATGTATGTATGACTCATTGTGAGGTGCCTGAGGATTGGCAGAATACGTGCATAGTGCCATTGTACAAAGGCAAAGGGGATAAGAGTGAGTGCTCAAATTACAGAGGTATAAGTTTGTTGAGTATTCCTGGTAAATTATATGGGAGGATATTGATTAAGAGGGTGAAGGCATGTACAGAGCATCAGACTGGGGAAGAGCAGTGTGGTTTCAGAAGTGGTAGAGGATGTGTGGATCAGGTGTTTGCTTTGAAGAATGTATGTGAGAAATACTTAGAAAAGCAAATGGATTTGTATGTAGCATTTATGGATGTGGAGAAGGCATATGATAGAGTTGATAGAGATGCTTTGTGGAAGGTATTAAGAATATATGGTGTGGGAGGCAAGTTGTTAGAAGCAGTGAAAAGTTTTTATCGAGGATGTAAGGCATGTGTACGTGTAGGAAGAGAGGAAAGTGATTGGTTCTCAGTGAATGTAGGTTTGCGGCAGGGGTGTGTGATGTCTCCATGGTTGTTTAATTTGTTTATGGATGGGGTTGTTAGGGAGGTAAATGCAAGAGTTTTGGAAAGAGGGGCAAGTATGAAGTCTGTTGTGGATGAGAGAGCTTGGGAAGTGGGTCAGTTGTTGTTCGCTGATGATACAGCTCTGGTGGCTGATTCATGTGAGAAACTGCAGAAGCTGGTGACTGAGTTTGGTAAAGTGTGTGAAAGAAGAAAGTTAAGAGTAAATGTGAATAAGAGCAAGGTTATTAGGTACAGTAGGGTTGAGGGTCAAGTCAATTGGGAGGTAAGTTTGAATGGAGAAAAACTGGAGGAAGTAAAGTGTTTTAGATATCTGGGAGTGGATCTGGCAGCGGATGGAACCATGGAAGCGGAAGTGGATCATAGGGTGGGGGAGGGGGCGAAAATCCTGGGAGCCTTGAAGAATGTGTGGAAGTCGAGAACATTATCTTGGAAAGCAAAAATGGTTATGTTTGAAGGAATAGTGGTTCCAACAATGTTGTATGGTTGCAAGGCGTGGGCTATGGATAGAGTTGTGCGCAGGAGGATGGATGTGCTGGAAATGAGATGTTTGAGGACAATGTGTGGTGTGAGGTGGTTTGATCGAGTAAGTAACGTAAGGATAAGAGAGATGTGTGGAAATAAAAAGAGCGTGGTTGAGAGAGCAGAAGAGGGTGTTTTGAAATGGTTTGGGCACATGGAGAGAATGAGTGAGAAAAGATTGACCAAGAGGATATATGTGTCGGAGGTGGAGGGAACGAGGAGAAGTGGGAGACCAAATTGGAGGTGGAAAGATGGAGTGAAAAAGATTTTGTGTGATCGGGGCCTGAGCATGCAGGAGGGTGAAAGGAGGGCAAGGAATAGAGTGAATTGGATCGATGTGGTATACCGGGGTTGACGTGATGTCAGTGGATTGAATTAGGGCATGAAAAAAAAAAAAATATATATATATATATATATATATATATATATATATATATATATATATATATATATATATATATATATACACACACACACACATATACATACATACTTCCCATGTATTTCCTGCATGTCGTAGAAGGGGGCGGGAAATCCTCTCCTCCACTTTTTACTTTTCCAAAAGAGGGAACAGAGAAGGGGGCCATGTGGGGATTTTCTCTCTAAGGCTCAGTCCTCTGCTCCTAACACTACCTTGCTAACATGGGAAATGGTGAACATGTAAGGGGAAAAAAACATATATATATTTCTTTTTATTATACTTAGTCGCTGTCTCCCGCGTTAGTGAGGTAGCACAAGGAGACAGATGAAAGAATGGCCCAACCTACCTACATATCCACACACACACACACACATATATACATACCTATACATTTCAATGTATACGCACATATACATACACAAACTTATACATATATACACATGTGCATATTCATACTTGCTGCCCTCATTCATTCCTGTCGCCACTCCACCACACCTGAAATGGCACCCCCTCCCCCCGTTTGCACGCACACAATGTAGCGCTAGGAAAAGACAACAGAGGCCACATTCGTTCATACTCAGTTTCTAGCTGTCATGTAATGTGTAATGCACTGAACCCACAGCTCCTTTCCACATCCAGGCCCCACAAAACTTTCCATGGTTTACCCCAGACGCTTCACATGCCCTGGTTCAATCCATTGACAGCACATCGACCCCAGTATACCACATTGTTCCAATTCACTCTGTTTTTTGCCCGCCTTTCACCCTCCTGTATGTTCAGGCCCTGATTGCTCAAAATCTTTTTCACTCCATCCACCTCCCTCCACCTCTGAGGCACATATCCTTTTTGTCAATCTTTCCTCACTCTTTCTCCACATGGGACCAAACCATTTCAATACACCCTATTCTGCTCTCTTAACCATACTCTTTTTATTACTACACATCTCTCTTACCCTTTCATTACATTCTCGATCAAACCACCTCATACCACATATTGTCCTCAAACATTTCATTTCCAACACATCCACCCTTCTCTGCACAACCCTATCTATATCCCATGCCTCGCAACCATATAACATTGTTGGAACCACTATTCCTTCAAACATAACCATTTTTGCTCCGAGATAATGTTCTCGCCTTCCACACATTATTCAATGCTCCCAGAACCTTTGCCCCCTCCCCCACCCTGTGACTCATTTCCGCTTCCATGGTTCCATCCACTGCTAAATCCACTTCCAGATATCTAAAACACTTCTTCCTCCAGTTTTTTCCATTCAAACTTACATCTCAGTTAACTTGTCCCTCAACCCTACTGAACCTAATAACCTTGCTTACCAAACTCAGTCACCAACTTTTGCAGTTTCTCACCCGAATCAGCCACCAGTGCTCTATCATCAGTGAACAGCAAGCCCTCTCATCCACAACAGACTGCATACTTACCCCTCTCTCCAACCCTCTTGCATTTACCTCCTGAACAATCTCATCCATAAATAAATTAAACAACCATGGAGACATCATGCACCCCCACCGCAAACCGACATTCACTGGGAACCAGTCACTTTCCTCTCTTCCTACTTGTAGACATGCATTTAATCCTTGATAAAAACTTTTCACTGCTTCTGGCTACTTACCTCCCACACCATATATTCTTAATGCCTTCCACAAAGCATCTCTATCAACTCTATCATATGCTTTCTCCAGATCCATAAATGCTATATACAAATCCATCTGTTTTTCTAGAGCAAGGTTATTAGGTACAGTAGGGTTGAGGGTCAAGTCAATTGGGAGGTGAGTTTGAATGGAGAAAAACTGGAGGAAGTGAAGTGTTTTAGATATCTGGGAGTGGATCTGGCAGCGGATGGAACCATGGAAGCGGAAGTGGATCATAGAGTGGGGGAGGGGGTGAAAATTCTGGGGGCCTTGAAGAATGTGTGGAAGTCGAGAACATTATCTCGGAAAGCAAAAATGGGTATGTTTGAAGGAATAGTGGTTCCGACAATGTTGTATGGTTGCGAGGCGTGGGCTATGGATAGAGTTGTGCGCAGGAGGATGGATGTGCTGGAAATGAGATGTTTGAGGACAATGTGTGGTGTGAGGTGGTTTGATCGAGTGAGTAACTTAAGGGTAAGAGAGATGTGTGGAAATAAAAAGAGCGTGGTTGAGAGAGCAGAAGAGGGTGTTTTGAAGTGGTTTGGGCACATGGAGAGAATGAGTGAGGAAAGATTGACCAAGAGGATATATGTGTCGGAGGTGGAGGGAACGAGGAGAAGAGGGAGACCAAATTGGAGGTGGAAAGATGGAGTGAAAAAGATTTTGTGTGATCGGGGCCTGAACATGCAGGAGGGTGAATGGAGGGCAAGGAATAGAGTGAATTGGAGCGATGTGGTATACCGGGGTTGACGTGCTGTCAGTGGATTGAATCAAGGCATGTGAAGCGTCTGGGGTACACCATGGAAAGCTGTGTAGGTATGTATATTTGCGTGTGTGGACGTATGTATATACATGTGTATGGGGGGGGGGTTGGGCCATTTCTTTCGTCTGTTTCCTTGCGCTACCTCGCAAACGCGGGAGACAGCGACAATAATAAAAAAAAAAAAAAATTTTTTTATTTATTTTATTTTGCTTTGTCGCTGTCTCCTGCGTTACTGAGGTAGCTAAAGGAAACAGACGAATGAAAGGCCCAACCCACCCACATACACATGTATATACATACATGTCCACACACGCAAATATACATACCTATACATCTCAACGTATACATATATATATACACACACAGACAGATACATATATACACATCTACATAATTCATACTGTCTGCCCTTATTAATTCCCATTGCCACCCCGCCACACATGAAATAACAACCCCCTCCCCCATGTGTGCAAGGTAGCACTAGGAAAAGACAATAAAGGCCACATTCGTTCACACTCAGTCTCTAGCTGTCATGTAATAATGCACCGAAACCACAGCTCCCTTTCCACATCCAGGCCCCACAGAACTTTCCAAGGTTTACCCCAGATGCGTCACATGCCCTGGTTCAATCCATTGACAGCACGTCGACCCCGGTATACCACATCGTTCCAATTCACTCTATTCCTTACACGCCTTTCTCCCTCCTGCATGTTCATGCCCCGATCACTCAAAATCGTTTTCACTCCATCCTTCCACCTCCAATTGGGTCTCCCACTTCTCCTCGTTCCCTCCACCTCTGACACATATATCGTCTTTGTCAATCTCTCCTCACTCATTCCGTCCATGTGACCAAACCATTTCAAAACACCCTCTTCTGCTCTCTCAACCACACTCTTTTTATTACCGCACATCTCTCTTACCCTATGATTACTATCTCGATCAAACCACCTCACACCACATATTGTCCTAAAACATCTCATTTCCAGCACATCCACCCTCCTGCGCACAACTCTATCCATAGCCCACGCCTCGCAACCATACAACATTGTTGGAACCACTATTCCTTCAAACATACCCATTTTTGCTCTCCAAGATAAAGTTCTCAACTTCCACACATTCTTCAACGCTCCCAGAATTTTCGCCCCCTCCCCCACGCTATGACTCACTTCCACTTCCATGGTTCCATCCGCTGCCAAATCCACTCCTAGATATCTAAAACACTTCACTTCCTCCAGTTTTTCTCCATTCAAACTTACCTCCCAGTTGACTTGACCCTCAACCCTACTGTACCTAATAACCTTGCTGTTATTCACATTTACTCTCAACTTTCTTCTTTCACACACTTTACCAAACTCAGTCACCAGCTTCTGCAGTTTCTCACATGAATCAGCCACCAACACTGTATCATCAGCAAACAACAACTTACTCACTTCCCAAGCTCTCTCATCCACAACAGACTGCATACTTGCCCCCCTTTCCAAAACTCTTGCATTCACCTCCCTAACAACCCCATCCATATACAGATTAAACAACCATGGAGACATCACACACCCCTGCCGCAAACCTACATTCACTGAGAACCAATCACTTTCCTCTCTTCCTACACGTACACATGCCTTACATCCTAAATAAAAACTTTTCACTGCTTCTAACAACTTGCCTCCCACACCATATATTCTTAATACCTTCCACAGAGCATCTCTATCAACTCTATCATATGCCTTCTCCAGATCCATAAATGCTACATACAAATCCATTTGCTTTTCTAAGTATTTCTCATAAACATTTTTCAAAGCAAACACCTGATCCACACATCCTTTACCACTTCTGAAGCCACACTGCTCTTCCCCAATCTGATGCTCTGTACATGCCTTCACCCTCTCAATCAATACCCTCCCATATAATTTCCCAAGAATACTCAACAAACTTATACCTCTGTAATTTGAGCATTGATCTTTGTCCCCTTTGCCTTTGTATAATGACACTATGCAAGCATTCTGCCAATCCTCAGGCACCTCACCATGAATCATACATACATTAGATAACCTTACCAACCATTCAACAGTACAGTCACCCCATTTTTTAATAAATTCCTCTGCAATACCATCCAAACCTGCTGCCTTACCGGCTTTCATCTTCCACAAAGCTTTTACTACCTCTTCTCTGTTTACCAAATCATTTTCCCTAACCCTCTCACTTTGCACACCACCTCGACCAAAACACCCTATATCTGCCACTCTATCATCAAACACATTCAACAAACCTTCAAAATACTCACTCCATCTCCTCATAACACCACTACTTGTTATCACCTCCCCATTAGCCCCACTTCTGAAGCCACACTGATCTTCCCCAATCTGATGCTCTGTACATGCCTTTTCCCTCTCAATCAGTACCCTCCCATATAATTTCCCAGGAATGCTCAACAAACTTATACTCTGTAATTTGAACACTCACCTTTTTCCCTTTGCCTTTGTACAATGGCACTATGCATGCATTTCACCAATCCTCAGGCACTTCACCATATATATATATATATATATATATATATATATATATATATATATATATATATATATATATATATATATGGCTCATGTTGAAGTGCCTGAGGATTGGCAGAATGCATGCATAGTGCCATTGTACAAAGGCAAAAGTGATAAAGGTGAATGTTCAGATTACAGAGGTATAAGTTTGTTGAGTATTCCTGGGAAATTATATGGGAGGATATTGATTGAGAGGGTGAAGACATGTACAGAGCATCAGACTGGGGAAGAGCAGTGTGGTTACAGAAGTGGTAGAGGATGTGTGGATCAGGTGTTTGCTTTGAAGAATGTATGTGAGAAATACTTAGAAAAACAAATGGATTTGTATGTAGCATTTATGGACCAGAAGAAGGCATATGATAAGAGTTGATAGAGATGCTCTGTGGAGGGAATTAAGAGTATATAGTGTGGGAGGCAAGTTGCTAGAAGCAGTGAAAAGTTTTATCGAGGATGTAAGGCATGTGTATGAGTAGGAAAAGAGAAAAGTGATTGGTTCCCAGTGAATGTTGGTTTGCGACAGGGGTGCGTGATGTCTCCATGGTTGTTTAATTTGTTTATGGATGGGGTGGTTATGGAGGTGAATGCAAGAGTTTTGGAGAGAGGGGCAAGATGAAGTCTGCTGTGGATGAGAGGGCTTGGGAAGTGAGTCACTTGTTCACTGATGATACAGCGCTGTTGGCTGATTCGGGTGAGAAACTGGAAAAGCTGGCGACTGAGTTTGGTAAAGTGTGTGAAAGAAGAAAACTGAAAATGAATGTGAATAAGAGTTAAGTTATTAGGTTCAGTAGGGTTGAGGTACAAGTCACCTGGGAGGTGAGTTTGAATGGAGAAAGGCTGGAGGAGGTGAAGTGTTTTAGATATCTGGGAGTGGATTTAGCAGCAGATGGAACCACGGAAGTGGAAGTGAATTGCAGGGTGGGGGAGGGGGTGAAGGTTCTGGGAGCATTGAAGAATGTGTGGAAGGCAAGAACGTTATCTCGGAGAGCAAAAAAGGGGTATGTTTGAAGGAATAATGGTTCCAACAATGTTTAAATGGTTGCAAGGTGTGGGCTATAGATAGGGTTGTGTGGAGGAGGGTGGATGTGTTGGAAATCAGATGTTCGAGGACAATATGTGGTGTGAGGTGGTTTGATCGAGTAAGTAATGAACGGGTAAGAGAGATGTGTGGTAATAAAAAGAGTGTGGTGGAGAGAGAGGGTGAAGGCATGTACAGAGCATCAGATTGGGGAAGAGCAGTGTGGTTTCAGAAGTGGTAGAGGATGTGTGGATCAGGTGTTTGCTTTGAAGAATGTATGTGAGAAATACTTAGAAAAGCAAATGGATCTGTATGTAGCATTTATGGATCTGGAGAAGGCATATGATAGAGTTGATAGAGATGCTCTGTGGAGGGAATTAAGAGTATATAGTGTGGGAGGCAAGTTGCTAGAAGCAGTGAAAAGTTTTATCGAGGATGTAAGGCATGTGTATGAGTAGGAAAAGAGAAAAGTGATTGGTTCCCAGTGAATGTTGGTTTGCGACAGGGGTGCGTGATGTCTCCATGGTTGTTTAATTTGTTTATGGATGGGGTGGTTATGGAGGTGAATGCAAGAGTTTTGGAGAGAGGGGCAAGATGAAGTCTGCTGTGGATGAGAGGGCTTGGGAAGTGAGTCACTTGTTCGCTGATGATACAACGCTGTTGGCTGATTCGGGTGAGAAACTGGAAAAGCTGGCGACTGAGTTTGGTAAAGTGTGTGAAAGAAGAAAACTGAAAATGAATGTGAATAAGAGTTAAGTTATTAGGTTCAGTAGGGTTGAGGTACAAGTCAAAAAAAAAGTTATTGCAACTTTCCACCATATCCCTTCACTTTGTATCCCTTATACTGTACTATAACTAGCAATCATACCCCTTTATATTGCACCATAAGTTGCCATCATATTGTTATGTTGGAACTTTTATATTTTACTGTAAGTTGACATCAAATTCCCTTATATTGTACTAAAACTAGCCTTCATATCCCTTTACTTTCATGTTGTACTGTAACTTGCCATTATATTTCCTTGTATTGTTATGCAACTATATCTCCATATATTGCATTGTTACATGCCATTATATCCCCAAATGTTACACTGTAACTTGATATTATATTCTCTATTTTATTGTGATTTGCCATGATATCCATATGTACTCTACTGTAACTGCCATTACATCCTCTTGTAATGCAGCTTTCCACTAAACCCCATATATTGCACTGCAGGCTCTGAGTGTGAGTGTAAAGCCATCTTTGGCAAAGCTGTAACATTGAAAGTTCAGTCTTGTCAGAGAGCTTATCACTCCACAGGATCCTACATGTCCCAACTGCTGTAAATAGTACAGCCTTGGGCTGCAGGAGCATTTAGAAAATGGCCTCGGTAACACCAATACTCTTTCATAGATATTGGTCCTGGGGTATTCATAAATATTGCACTGTCATTTATTTCCTCTTATATTGCGCTGTAACTGGAAGGTGAAAAAGGAAAGGTGTGGCTGTAAGAGTGGAAATGTGAATGTGAGAAGTAAGGGAGTTGCTAAATCAAAAGAAGGAAGTAAAAGGAAGATGGGAAGAGTATTTTGAAGAACTGATGAATGTGGGAGAAGGTGAGGTGGCAGGTGAAAGCTATTTTTGTTCCTTTATTCAGAGGAAAAGGGGCTTAGGATGTATGTAGCAATTATAAGAAAAAGAGTCTACCAGGAAAAGTGTAGACCAATGGGGTTTCAGGAAAGGTAGGGTATGTGTGGATAAATATTTTGTGGTTGACTGCGAGATATAGATAAAATCATTTTATAAGTGAAACCCATCCCTGTCTCTGTAGAATGCTAATTACATTTGATGCTCAAAGGATGTTCCTAACAGACCAATTGCTGAATGTACAGCATGCATATAGCAAATACCATCTTCAGTGTGCATATATAACACAAACATACAAGCAAACCATATACAAAATCACAATTATCAATTTTTGAAAAAATTGAAACCCCATATTCATTTTGTACAATGTACAACATACAGTGCCCAAAATGAATATGGGGTTTCAATTTTTTCAAAAATTGATAGTGATTTTGTATATGGTTTGCTTGTATGTTTGTGTTATATATGCACACTGAAGATGGTATTTGCTATATGTATTCAGTCTGCTAATTTATTGTAACCAGATTCTAGTGAGCACCTTTATGTCTTTCAAATATATATGCGCATTAGTAAGGTAGTGTTAACAAATGGCCAAGTCTTAGAGGGAAATCTGGCCTTAATGCAAAAAGAAAAATATATACAGGTACCTCTAACCTGGCATGTTTTGAATCTGCCACCAGGTCAGCATTGTTAGCAACATTAAGGCATGAAAATCTGTTTACACTGAGGTAAATTTTCCATTGGGGTAACAATTCTTGGCTGTGGCAATTCTGTAGAAATATAAAACCAAGCTCATAGTATTCATTCAAGGGCCTTTAAAGAGGTCATTTTTTTTTTTTTTTTTGGCATATTTTTGTGATCCTACAAGGGCCAGGTCCCAAGGTTGCCATATTAAAGATCAAGTGACAATTTTATAAATACTCATATCATATAAAGCTTTTGTCATGTTTATAGAAAGTGTGTATATATCT
Source organism: Panulirus ornatus (assembly GCF_036320965.1). Lineage (NCBI taxonomy): Eukaryota > Metazoa > Arthropoda > Malacostraca > Decapoda > Palinuridae > Panulirus > Panulirus ornatus. Next base: position 7,846,732 of record NC_092252.1, on the reverse strand, counting down.
TTATTTTGAATTGGTTATCATATATAGCACTATACTCATATCTGTTAAGGCATAAACTTTGACATGCCTTCAAATTTTCAGGCAGAAAGTAGGAGAGGATATCCTTCTTTCATACTTGGGGTGATAATGAAAATATTCAAATTTACAATTTTTATTAGATATTGATTTGCTGTAGATGTGGATTGCAAGTACTTCAGCTGAAAAGTAAAACTAGTTACATCGATCCATAGGGATACCATAAAAAAAATTTTTTTTGTTGACCCACTTTTTGTACATATATAATTACAAGACCTTGTACAAACTTATGAAGATTATTCTTTATATAATGAGTCCTTGACAGCTCATAATTTAGAGCTATATAAAAAAAAAAAAAAAATATATCTTTAATTACTTTGAAAGGTTGTCAGAAACATACTGTACTCATTTACAAAGCTATAGTAATACCTGTTGAGGCCTCAGACAATATACACTTTGACATGCCCTAAAAATCTTGGGCATAAGGAAGGAGAGGATATTCACCTTTCATACTTAGGGGGATCATAAAAATTCAAATCTACTTTTATTGAAAACAAATGTTGACTTGCTATAGATGTGGACTGCAGTTACTTCACCTGAAAAGTAAAAGAAAGTAATGTTAGTTAAAAGAAAATCACTAAAGTATAAAATTACATATATAGATAACTTGTATACAAGTAGAATTACAGGAATCATACCAATTTATGGAGACTGTGACCCTTATAGCTTTGAGTACTTACATAACTTTATATACAAACAGATTTGAGCATATTCACAAACCAACTGCAACTCCCCTTCCCCATCCTCAATTTATGCATTCAACCAACCAGACCCCCAACAGCATCCACACACACACACACACACTACACAAAACCCAACTGGAACACACTACATGAGCTATCCTCTGTGATGATCTAATCAACACCACCTCCTCAAAAAAAAAAAAAAAAAAAAAAAAACTGTAGGAAAGCAGAAATGAAGCTCCAGAACTTAAGAAAATTCCTCGTCACTAGATCATGCCATCTCACACTTCATCAGTATCTCCAACCAATCCAGCAAAAAGCACAAACCACAAATGGCACAGAAATAAATGTATCAAATCTTTCCCAAGTTACATAACTCATACAGCAAAGAAACCAGCTAATACACAAGTCACCACCAGCAGAAATGAAATAAAAATCCACACACCACCATCAATAACTGCACAATGAAAGAGAAACAAACCTGGAAATCTACTCTTATCACACCAACCTAGCCCCCACTCATGAAGCACTTCCGAGTCATTCTAATGAAATCCCTAATGCTAAAGAGCACAAAAACATGCTTAGGAGAAGCATTGCAAAAATCAGCAACAAACCGTCTATGCATACCTCACAGCAGTTGTCATGAAAAACTACACAAAATCCACCCAAAAATTACTGCCCACCTATTTTCTACTCCAACCAAGCACACCCCAAAGCAGTTGTCATGAAAAGTACACAAAACCACCCAAAAAATACTGCCCATCCATCCTTTACTCCTAGCAATCAAAACCTTAAAAGAAGGCTGCTAAAGGCCCCTGACAACATATACATTAACATAAAACCATGGCCCACTTGCAATCCAAAAACTTATAAATATCTTCAACTACAAGTGACTACAAAAATGAATCCTTAATATGTGTAAACTTGCTAACATAATACCAATCCTAAAACCCTTAAAACCAGCTAATTTTTCCTTTCCCTACAACCCTCTATCACTTCTATCCTCTGTATCCAGACTCTAAATGAATGACCTACAACATGAAAAAAAATATCCCACTCAGCAAAGCTTCAGACCCAAACACTTCACTACCACACCACACATTTGAGCTTACACAACATGCACTAGATGGATTCAACCCATCTACCACACATTGCTAATGACAAGACACACCAACAAAGCATTTGACACAGTCACCCCAAAACATCCTCAAAAAATGAAACCACCCTCCACAACAACAAAAATAGGTTAGCCAACTTCATATCCCACCATCATACCAGAATAACTCATGATAATTTCGCAGCTAAAACACTTAAACTCTACAATGGAATTCCCGAAGGACCACTTCTTTCTCTCAATCTCTTC